>NW_020327754.1:0-89702 GCF_001858045.2 Oreochromis niloticus | reverse complement strand
GCTGACAGCATAAAGACACAGAATAACTCCAGCTTCGTGTCTTTTTTTTCATTCAAGCTGAAGTCCGGACAAATCGCGTTCCTTTCAGCCCAATACAAACGCGGCTGGCCCGTGTCCACCACGGGTCTCTCCTCCTCCTCTTTCCCTCATCCACCTGCTGGCCTCTGTGGACGCTCCGCCATAGCACCACCAAACATCAGTATTTTTACACATCTGCCAGCATCTGGCCAATCCACCACCTTTCATTTTATACCGTTACAAAAACAACAACAAAAAAAAAAACCATCGGCCCATAAAAACGAAAAATCACCATCGCCCACGGTATCCCTGATGGCCAGTCCTATGACTGTAAATGACCATAAATGAACTGTAATTACATTGCGTGAGCTCCATTCATATATTCTATCACGTGCACGTGTATACGCACGTTGACAACCGTAACCATAGCGTGCCGGAGGTATATAAACACTGCACAAGGTTCCAATCGTCCCTTACACTTGCTCGTGGACTTGTTTCGACCTGCTCCAACCTCAGCCTGTGGAAAGCTAAGTTTTGGAAAACATTTACTGAAAGCGATTTTACTTGAAAGCGACAACAAGTACTTCATCTGTGGATTGTTTGTACTTGTTTTTGTTTTTCAAGTTTGAAGATGGCTCGCCGTGGACCCGACTCATCGACAGCCACCTGGACTTCGCTGCAGGTACGTTTGAAAATGTCTTTAATTTAAATGACTGTAATAATTAACAAGTTCCAGTGTGAATATCAAGTTTTAACGTGATCAAATATGTGTATCCAAGATTTTTCCCGGTAAATTGTTTGTATGCTTAAATTTTCCGGGAGAGGTGTAGAAATTATTAACGGCTGGTGTATGAATTTGAAAAAAAAGGTGTTACTTTGATTTGAAGGCTTAAAATTTGACACTTTTCTTTAAAATGAAATGGTTAAAAATAGCTTAATGGACTAAAATTTGTAAAATGCCTGTGGTAAGGCATCTTCAGGGTGTCATGGCGTCAGAACGCGCAGGTGTAAACACACAGATCCCGGTGACCGGTCCCTCCTAACATCTTTTCTTCTCCGATCAAAGGCTTTATTGACATAAACTATAATTTTTTTCTCTGCTGCAAAACACAAAGATAAAAAAAAAAATAATACAAATAAAATAATATCAAAAAATATGAAAACAGTAGTAATAATGGTATCTTATTTACGGTAATGCTTTAATCTATTAGATAGCAGAGAGATATATTGTACACAGGGATATTTACACAGGGATAGCATGTTACCACAGATTAGATGTATCTGTCCTTATGGCAGATACAGTCCTTGTGCACATTTCTAAAAATGTGGATTCTGAGTTAAGAGTTTCTGTTTGTTTGTTTATTTTTCACTTGACCAGCATTTCAGACATACCTGCAGAGCTTTGTGTGTGTGCAACTTTTACTCTTGCAAGGAGGTTGTGTTTTTATTAAAAATATATATATTATTTACATTAGGACATGAGATTGGTACATGTGGTCTAAATGTTACATTATGGTTTGCATCCACATATTTAACCTCTGAGCTTTTTTCAAAATGTGTGACATCGTGAATTGTAAATAAAACGGGAGAATGAGCTGCATGGTTAGTTATAAATTTACTGTAGGATATTTATATAATAAGTTACTCATGTCCGGCTATTTACAATCAATACCTATTATCCATTACCTATTCCAACATAGTGTTTGCATAAAGGCTTACAAAGAACAAATAAAACAAATTGAATGTACACAAAATACAATAGTGTCACCTTAAAAGTACACAGAGTGAGCTGACTTGGTGGAGGTTTGGTGATCTTCTATTAAAAATCTTCACTTAAAGATTTGAACTTAGTTAACTTAGTTGTTTTTTTCTTGCATGAACAAGTAGAAGTGTCATTCAGTCTGACATAAATGTAGCCTAAAATGCTTTTCTCTCATCATCTGCTCAAACTAACAGATGTAGGTCTGTTGCTTTAACACTGGGTGTCTATTACATTCCTAATGTGATTTTAAAAATTGTTTCCTCACAGGGCGTCTTGACTATGTGGTTGAACGCCCTGCGGAAGAAGGCCTTCCTGAAGTCATCAGGATCCTGGATGACACTGATACCCAGCGTATCAGTGAAGGTGAGTGTGGTGAGTATTTTTTCTCTCTCTCATCCTTCCCCTCTTCTGGTGAAGCTCAGGACACTGATACCCAGCGTATCAGTGAAGGTGAGTATCTTGAGTCTTTTTCTCTCTTTCATCTTTCCCCTCTTCTGGTGAAGCTCAGGACACTGATACCCAGCGTATCAGTGAAGGTGAGTATCTTGAGTCTTTTTTCTCTCTTTCATCCTTCCCCTCTTCTGGTGAAGCTCAGGACACTGATACCCAGCGTATCAGTGAAGGTGAGTGTGGTGAGTATATCCCTCTCTCGCCCTCCCCCTCTTTTCATGAAGCACCATATGCTGATGACGGTGAACAGGAAGGTGAGTACCCCCCCTACCTACCTGTAGATGATGAAGAGGTGAGTGAACAGTCTGACGATTCATTTGACTGGAACGAGTTAGTAGAGTGGGGGGATTGGCTTAGCGATGACTCGGGGTACGACACCATGGATGAGAGAGATGATTCCCCTCTCATCCGGGAGCACCCTCCAGAGCCGTTTTGGCACGATTGGCAACCCCCTATTGCTCCAGGTGCTGCCCCATCGGCCAGGCCAACGCCCCACTCTTCCCTCAAGTTGTTGTCCCAGTTGGTGATCCGCCAGCTGCTCCTCCCTCAGCTGCTTCCTCTGCTGCTCCTCCCTCTGCTGCTCCTCCCTCAGCTGCTTCCTCTGCTGCTCCTTCCTCAGCTGCTTCCTCTGCTGCTCCTTCCTCAGCTGCTTCCTCTGCTGCTCCTTCCTCAGCTGCTCCTCTGCTGCTCCTTCCTCAGCTGCTCCTCTGCTGCTCCTTCCTCATCTGCTTCCTCTGCTGCTCCTTCCTCATCTGCTCCTTCCTCAGGAAAGAGAAGCCGAGAAGACCTCTGCCCCGAAGAGGTAAGTGCAAAGAGGTGCAAGGTAAGTGACACGTTCGATGCCCCTTCAACATCCTCAGGTAGTTTTGGAGTCAGACGTTTCTGGGAGAGGCCTTTTGACTTTTCTCTTGATGACAGTGACTCTGATTAGTTTATGTTAGAACATGTTTTTAAACTTTGTAACGCTTGTATTATTGTATTGTATTGTTTTTTTGTTGATATGTGATATTAATATTACATTGTAACTGAAAGGTAGTTTTGTAGTTGTTATTATTGTTATTAGATGGAGCTAACACCCCACCCAGAAGACAGCCTTACCCCGACCAACCCGATGAGAAGGATGGATGACCAAGTGAAAAACTGGAGAGTGGTGCTGTGTTCCAACTATGTAAGTTATCACCTCACATTGACAACAAACTGTCTTGAAGACTAAACTCTTCCAATAGTTGGTATAAATCATCGTCCTATGTCAGCAGCACTGTAGGTTTAGCTTTATTTATATTTTTCATGTGTATACGTTGGGTTTAAAATTGCTTTTTAACAACATACTGTGAAAATGCTGTTTTGTGTTAAAATGACACCTTTCTTGTGTTATTGCTTTGCAGGGAAGCTGAGCGTGGACAGAGCTGCACAGAGGACCAAAGATCCACTCTCAGCACTTCATACCTGACTGGCCACAGCACCACCCCTCCTCACCTGGGTGAGGAGGCCCTGACCCCACCTCCACAGAGGGAGTTGTGAACATGCACTTCTGTGTCGGTGGGTTTAGGAGCCTCCTCACACACACACGGATGAAGACTGTCACTGGAAGATGTCTCCATTGCATCAGCAGGACCTAACCATTTGTAAAATATTGCAGTTTGTGATGTTTTATACATGTTTTTATTGCTTCATTTCAAACTAGGAGATATAAAATAAACCAATTTTCATAATATTTTCTGTATATTTAGTTGTTTTCTTAATGTTATTTGGAACATCATTGCAACCTGTCAGCTTTTTATTGAGGATTTAGAAAGTTGCCGGTGGCCCGAGTGTGTACAGTGGGGTGTTGTTTTTGTCACATGGTGAAAGTGACCTGATGGGAGCAAAAAGAACAACTGAACAATTTGGGGATTCACAGACTTTGGTAATCGTTAAAAAAAAATGAAGAAAAATTGTTCTGTGTGAACTAAAAGCTCAAGTATAAACCATCCTGACACACTGACACAAATGATCTGCTATCTGTAAGCAGGACAGTGTTTTCATGAGCCTGGGTGAAGCTAATTTGCATGAGTTTAACCTCCTGGTCAAAAACTTGCATGACTCTGTTAGCACTGTAACTTTCTCCTGTTTATTTATTAATTTGCTAATTGTAGTAGATTAATACGTTTTGAAAGGTAGTTTTTCCTCCCCACTGTCGCCAAGTGCTTGCTCATAGGGATTGTTGGGTTTTTCTTTAGTTCAGTTCAATTCAATTCATTTGTATGTAAATACTGTTGGATTGAATTGAACTGAACTAAAGAAGATTTTTAGGAGACGGAGTAGTCACTGAGTGAACCAGGGTATTATAACATCTTACCCATAAAAAACTACAACCAATCAAATAAACAATTGGATTTAACAAAACATCTGAAGTGTGAACATTTTGTCTCATTTAAAACATGTGAAAATGTCCAATTATAACAACCTAACAGAAGAAATAAAAACGTTTACATCCTGGTTGAAAACATTGTTCTGTGAATGATATCCACTGTGTCTGTGTTGTTGATGCCTTTGAAAAAAAAAGTCTAAAGTATTGTAGTTGAGTACAGCTCCAGGTTTTGTACAGAGTACTTTCCATTTGCTCTAACTTTACTCTGCTATCTCATCAATAATGGCTTTGATCATCATCTGTTCCCTGAATGCAATTGACACCCTCTTCTCAACGAGAAGCCTGGGCTCGGGTGGGCCTGAGTGTCCTGGAGGTACTTGCCCTGCCGGATACACGGGTGGCCAGGTCGTGTGCCTGGCGGGACTGTCCAAAAGTTAATAGCTATGTTTGCAAAGCCCTTTATTAAAATACGCTTTCATGACATTATTGTTTGTCGGACGGTGGTCAGAGCTATCAGTGGCTGATGAGTGGGACATGAAATGTCACCTCTCGGGACACTGGGGAGGGAGCCTGAGTTAGTGTCTTGGGTTGAGAGATACTGACCTCAATAAACAGCTTGAGTATCTGCGGCTGTATGGTCTGGACACTCAGGTGAGGAGAGGAGCTGAGCTGGAGACATCTGACAGAGGCCCTGGTTCAGATCTTAAACTCCCAGTTTGAAGTGAAGACAGAGCTGAGTGTAAAAGCAAAGATCTCAATTTACTGTCTGAGCTACGCCCCTGTCTTCACCTATGGTCATAAGCTTGATTTAAAGATTGAAAGAACGAGATCACAGATACAAGCAGCAGAAATAAACTTCCCCTGTCAATCTTTTCTGTTCTGCGAGAGCAGACATTTTTTTTTAAGTAGAGCAAATATAACGGCTTTAAAGAATATGATTGTTTCCTTGCATGACACATGGAGATGAGTTCTCCGTCACAAATGGTGTGGTCACCTGCAGGTTGAAGGTCATTGCAACTCCAACCCACATCCACTGCTACTGTACTAAGTTAGGACAACATTAAAGACTTTGTTCAGGTAATTGCATTTGGATCACCTAAATCATGCCTGGACTGACAAACAAATCATCATTACAGATGTTACAACATACCAAACTTCTGTTGTTGAATCCAGCAACCAGCAATGACACTGGAATGTCATTCCTACCGGAGAATTGCAGTCTGATTGCATTACCAGAAAGTAACCATTTCAAGCATTGAGGACAGCTATAGTACTAGTACCTTGGAATCACACAGGCAAATGGCAACCATGAAGAGGCCGCTTGGCAAGCTGCAACCACCAAACACCTGCAGAGAGTAAGGCGACTTCTGAGGAGTCAGCCAAATGGGGTGGACAAGATCCAGGGCAACATCTACACCCTGCTGTTGTCAGATACTCTGCTGGGACAAGAAGTTGGCCAAAGGAAGCAATAGAAGCCACTGACATCAATACAAGAAAGCTCCTTATCATGCATAGAGGGTTTCAAAGCAATAAACAGCCAAGTTTATAACGGTGCAGGCTGACTGAGATTAACTGAAACAACAACAAAGCAGTTCGGTCAATATTCAGATATTTTATTCCCATACCATTTATACTTCAGGATTAAGTCAAATACAAAAAAATACAAATACAAAATAATTTGTTCCTCCTGTCCGTGTTGTGCAGATAGCAGCAGGGCTTCTGTTCCTTTATCTTTCATGTAGATGATTCATTCAAATATATCTTTCATGTCAGTTTTAAGATTTCATATTAATATCATATTTTATCAACAGACATGAGGCTAAATATTACGTTTCAAGTCAGTTTAAATAACTCAGAAAGGCATTAGATTACTACGGAAGGAAGAAAAGGTACAAATGTGGGTCCCACACATAAGGCAGAACTGGTTCAACATCACCACCATCTCAGCTGCACCTCAGAATACTGCTGATGCTCTGGTGGCAACTCAGGGTCCCTTTTATCACACAGCTTAAGGGAAAAATTCAATGACTCGGGTGTATTTGTAAGTGTGTGTCTGAAGTGAATGTGACGAACAAGTGAAGAAAAAAGGGAAGGAAACACTCCAGACTTACCTCAACAAATCCAGAGGTAGATTAACCCACAGTGTAGGGGGAGTGGAAACTTACATGACACTGTAACAGTCAGTTTACATTTCCCCAGTACAACTTCAACTTCTTCATTGGTTCATATGTTAGAAGTAAACCTGATAAACCACAACAGGATCAGTGCTAAGGTCACATGATGCTACAAAAACACCTGTAAACAGGCTTTAGTAGGTCAGTTGTTTCCTGGGTTAGCTTTCCACATATTTAATACTTTTGTACTCATACTCAAACTGATTCATTCAGTTTGGTAACAGAGCACAACAACACACACATTACAGTTTTTAGTCAGACATACAGCTCAGTAATCTCACTGCTCCATTCAAACACTCTTCACAGCCTCCATTTGTGATTTTCTTGTGCTTTTAGTTGTTCAGTAGTAATTCTGCCAGAGACTGGAGGACCTCCCTCTTCTCATACAGATACATCTGGGTCTCCCACAGCAGTCCACCAGGGCTGCGTCGCTCACCTCATCCAGCATCACCTCCTGAGATAGTTGGGGACTCAATCTGCACACAATGCAATGGACACAGTGATTAATAAACAAAATAATGATAACTAACTGTGCAGAGAGACATTCTAAAGACAGTAAAGATAAATGTAAAAAAAAAAAAAAAGGTTAAATAAAAAACCAGAAAAAAATCACCATTACTGCTGAAGAGCTTTTGGAGCTACGTTCATGCTTCTTTTCCACTGTAGGCTTGCTTACAAGACAATGCTGAACCATGTGTTACAACAGAGAAAGAGTGTGTGTGCTAAACTGACTGACTGCAGTGCAAACCTGTTATTTGGTGTTTTATGAGTTTCTAGCAGAAGTGAAACTACAGCATTTGGTCTCAGCTTCTCACGTGAGTACAGTGAAAAAGAGGAGATGCAACATAACCTCATGACCTTGTGACACTTTAGGGTCCTTTTTATCACACAACTTAACGGAAACACTGACATCAAAATTTATATGTATGAACTGATATCATATTTATAAACACAAACATCTATATATTTATAGATGCATGTCTTCCTGCCGTCCCCAAAATGCAGATTCTTCCTAGATTCTTCACAGAGAAACTGAGAGAAATGAAAGACAAATGCACAAACGTGTCTGCAAATTAAAAAGCTCAAATTGTGCTGCAATGAAACTGTAAATTAGATACATCAAGTGAAAAAAAAAGTTTCAATATTAGAACTAGAGTTTATTAAACAGTAAATTTCAGCTTTCAAAGATTAGTTTACAAGGCGATGGCACAACTCTATCTAATAGACTTCAACTTGCTTATGTAAACAGGGAGTCTTCTTCACACAATAAGGTTAAATATGGAGTTGCACAGGGTTCTCTGCAGGGACCAGTTCAATTTATATTCTACATGCTTCTCTTAGGCAGGCATATTATATATATTTCTATTGCTATTTAAATGATGTGCACCTTTATCTATCCATGAAGCTAAAAGACACAGCAGTTAGTTCCACAGTGCTTCTTTTACCTCGTCTTCCTCCCCTCACCCTCAACCACATATAGCCGCCCCTCTCCCTGAGCCTGGAGATTTCTTCCTGTTAAAAGGGAGTTTTTCTTCCCACTGTCACCAAGTTCTTGCTCATAGGGAGTCATCTGATTTTTGGGGTTTTCTCTCTCTCTCTTACTGTAAAGCAATTTACCTTATAATATAAAGTGCCTTGAGTTGACTTGTGATTTGATGCTATATAAATAAAACTTAATTAAAACCAAACTGAACTAAAATGTCATAACTACATCCATGTAAAGTAATGTAGAATGTGACAAAACTGCAGTCATGTCATATATAGGTTGGTCATAATTGTCCTACTTCTAGATAACTGACATGCTGCAGATTTGATCACTGTGACAGTTCACATGTAATGCACGTGTGAATCATATCTATGTGGATGCAGTTATACTCCCTGTTAAAGCCAGAATCTAATTTTAAATCCTGCTCCTCACAAACGTCTTGAATAATCAGGCCCCATCTTACCTTAATGACCTCATAGACCAGTCTCACCCCATTAGAGCACTTCGCTCTCTGACTGCAGGCTTACTTGTAGCTTCTAGTGTTTAAAAGTAGAATAGGAGGCAGAGCCTTTCAGGCTCCTCTTCTGTGGAACCAGCTTCCAATTCGGACACGGGAGACAGACGCCATCTCTAGTCTTAAGATTAGGCTTAAAATGTAACTTTTTAATAAGGCATATAGTTAGGGTTGGAACAGGTGACCCTGAGTTTGCTGCCATAGGTGTAGGGTGCTGGGGGATTCCCATGATGCATTGAGTCTTTCTTCTTCAGTCACCATTTTCACCCACTATGTGTTTATACACCTCTCTGCATTTAATCAATAGTTATTAATAATCTCTGGCTCTCTTCCACAGCATGTCTTTGTCCTGTCTCGTCCACTCAGCCCCAACCGCTCACCGAAGATGGCCGCCCCTATATGAGCCCGATTCTGGTGCAGGTTTCTTCCTGCTGGCTCGCAGAGGGGTCATCTGATTGTTGGGCTTTTCTCTATTTTCTGTATTATTGTAGGGTCTTTACCTTACAATATAAAGTACCTTGAGATAACAGTTGTTGTGATTTGGCACCATTTAAATAAAACTTAATTAAATTGAAGTAAACACTCAGTCTTACAGGAACTCCTTTTAAACCACTGCAGATGAAGCGTCTGAGAATAAGAAACAACTACAAGCATTCTAAGATAAATGGATGAGAGCAAGTTGGTACAAATACAGAGAGGCTGAGAAAAGAGGATGCATTAAAAAAGAACCAAAACTAACACGTGTGTCGTTTCTGACCTGTGGTAAATGGTGTCGATCATTTCACACCACGCTCTGGCCCTGTCCACTGCACAGCCATCAGAGTCTGTACACTGTGCAGTAAGAGAGACATTTTTATAATGAGCAAGACAAACATGCTTTAACAAATGCTTTTCTTATTAGAACACCAATACATGCACAAATGTCAAATGGAATAAACACAAATACCAGATTAAATAAAAATAAATAATCAGGGCACATTACAGCAATGGCCAGAGTTAACCACTCACAAACATAAACTGAAAAAATGATACTCACACAGTCCACCAGCATTTTGCCCAGCTCTTTTGCTCCTACAAAGGTCTTGGCCAGCTCCAGTGGGTTGGAGGGTCGGAACACATCCACAGAGCTCACCACCACCTGAGGAGGTTTACCTGGAGACACACAGGAGCACGTGTACAAAATGATAAAGGGGAGGGGGACTTCAATTAGAGACACTGAACTCAAGCTAGTTATTCACAATGTGCAATATGCAAATTACTGTTTGTTTGGGGTTTTTTGTTATCATTTACACAAACTGTCGAGTTGTCAGATAGCATCTAAATATAGATTAAATGCCAAGACAACTGATATATACACCCACTGGCCACTTAATTAAGTACACCTGTTCAACTGCATGTTAACACAAATATCTAAATCAGTCAATCACATGGCAGCAATTCAGTGCATTTAGACATGATCAAGATGAACTGCTGAAAATCAAACTGAGGATCAGAATGAGGAAGAAACTTTATTTAAGTGACACAGATGTGGTGCCAGACAGGCTGCTGAGTATTTCAGAAGCTGTTGATCTGCTGGGATTTTCCCACACAACCGTCTCTAAGGTTTACAAGAGAATGGTCAACTAAGTATCAACTAAGGTAACTAAGAGCATCTCTGAACATAAAACATGTCAAACACATGGGATAAAGCAGCAGAAGACCACAACAGGTGTCCTTCTATCAGTTAAGAACAGCACACTGAGGCTACATGTCACCAAAAACTGACAACAGAAGATTAGAAAAACAGTACCTGGTCTGATAAGTTTCAATTTCTGCTGCAACATTTAGAGTGTTGGGTCAGAATCTGGCATGAAAAACACAAACGTCTGCACTGCTACTGGTGGTGTAATGGTGTAGAGGATACTTTCCTGGCACTCTTGGGCCCCTTAGTGCTAAATGAAATCATTTAAACACCACAGTTACCTGACTATTGTTGCTATGTCTATATTGTATGCCTATGTGGTCCTTTATGATCCCACTGTACCAATCTTTTGAAGGCTGTGTCCAGCAGAACAATGTGCCATGTCTGGTTCCTTGAACATGACATCATTTATGTGCATCCAACCAATCTGCAGCAACTCTGTGATGTCACGTCAATATGGACCCAAATCTCTGAGGAATCATTTCAGCACCTTGTTGAATTTGTGCCACACAGAATTAGGGCAGGTCTAAAAGCAAAACAGAGCCCAACCCAGTACTAGCGATATGTACCTAATAAAGTGGCCAGTGTGTGTGTATATCAGTTTTCTTTGCATTAATGTATATTAAAGACACAGAAGAAGAGATATCACTCACATAATTTATCAATTTGACACAAAGTTACTTGGCTCACCTGTTCCAAGAGAGACCACTATACCCAGCTTCTTTGTGTCCTTCTCACGGCCCTAAGAGAGACACGTGCAGAGAAGAAGTCATGAACAAATCCATGTGGCTTAACGTCCATTAAGTGCATAAAGGAAGGAAAGTGAATAGAGTTCCAGTTGCTTACCTCTGCTTTTAAGGCCTTATTGTACTGATGGACTTCTGTCATGGCATCTAGTGTCGGGTTATTGGCCAGCAGCCCTCCATCCAGAAAGCGCCCCATTGTTCGGAAGTAGGTGGGAGCAGCGCCGCTGGAGCGAGCAGCTCGCCGTACAAGTTGTTCTGATATGAACACAAGGATATAAGTAAGACAGTAATGTATAGTCAATGCAATTACACTGCTTTGAGTTCATAATTATCACTTCCTGTCTGTCTAAAATCTGTTTTTTTTATTATTATTATTTTTCACGACTTTCCAGGACTTGGTCCTGTACGCATACACACACCTTCATCTGTCACCTTCCTTATCTTTCTGGGTGGCTCTTCTGTGTATCGTACTATCAACACATCCTCATCCTCCCAGCCTGTAACAACAACATGGCTGGGACTCAAACAGCAGAGGACACGACTCCTTCATGAACAGCACACACAGTCTCACTTTCAGTGTTGTGTTCATGCACAGGCGTAGTTTTCAGGTTTTATTGCCTCAGTGAAGTGAAAGTACATAACCCTCACATTAAAATATGAGTGCTGAAAATTCCTTTGGTGCCATCCAGTGGTATGTTCACTATCCCATTTAATACATTTGACACTTGAGGGCTGGTGCTGTAGCCCAACAAACACAGGTGATATCTGATGTACCTTGTGGGATGGTGAGAGGCTTGAATGTGGCAGTGGTGGTGTATGGGGCCTCTCTGGAGACGGATGGAGGGTCATAGTTCCTGAATATATGAAGCTCGCCTGGATGTCTGTCTGCCAGAACACTGGTCACCATTACCCTGTAAAGAAAGAAAGAAGGGAAAAGTCATGATGTCATAGAAAACTTCTGCCTGTTCTCCTTAAACACCTGAAAATTTGAACAGCATCATTTCAACCAAATTACAAAAATATTTTTAAAAATCTGGCTCCTGATGTATTATTTTAGTGTTTACAGAGCCATGCTACACATATCTAAGCCAGTCAGTACTTCTTTTTTAATTCTCAGGAAGTAAAAAATTAGGTAATCAGGATAAAACCAGCTCAAAGTTTCAAAAACTGACCAATCACAGCAAAAGAGTGGGATATTTAAAGCTTTTATATGACACTGTTAGCACCAGCAGAAACTAGGGCGACTAAATTCTTAGTTGACTAAATAACGAAAATCTTTGGGCTAATTGATTAGTATAAAACCTAAGAAACACTGAGGTCTGAAGTTAAATCTGAGGACTGTTTACTAGATAATTGCCAAAAACTGGCATTTGAAACCACTAATCACAAAAAACCCACTAAAAATAAACTGATGTTAAATATGATATGAAAATTTCTACAATAGATCTTCACATATTATTAAAATGCAGCAAATTAACAAAAAAAAATGACTACAAAGTGTGGTGCATTGTGCCGTGAATAATCAACAATGCATACTGTTCTACACTTCATGACTTCATGACATCTCACTAAAAGATAGAATCTAAAAAACAATTAAAAAACCAAAACAATAAATCATGGATCCATCCACTTTATTCAACCTGTTTGTGAGGAAAGAAGCCAAAGCAGAAAACCCCAGACCTCCTCTCCACTATGGAGGACCACAAGAGCCACGCGCATCGAAATAAACAACTCTGTGCTTAAATAATCAATTGTAGAATCAATTCTGCATTTGTAAATTCATTTTTGAATTCCAATTTAATAACCTTCATTTCAAAAACCTTTTTCAAATTGCACTTTAATAAAGTGACAGGTTTATTTGACAGGTCAAAAATTTATGAATGAATTATAATAAAACTTTGTAGGAGTGCTTTTCTATAGCAATGTAAAACTGCAGCGCCATCTTGTGGCAGATGGCTGCATAACATTTAGAATGCAACAATTTGTCGTTTTCTCCGTAAGCGTGACAGGTCGAAAAGTTATGAATGAATTATAGTAAAACTTTGTAGGAGTGTAGAGTGGGTTCATGTTAATAATCCATTTGGCTTATATCCACTAAGGTGTTCAAGGCCAACCTAATGATTTATTAGTCGAAAATAGACAAATAGCCTTATAACTTAAAAACTGTGATTCTTACAAGTGTGCCATGTAACACATCAACATATATAAAGTATCGTAAAGATTTAAAATATAATGTCACATATGACCTCTGACCTCTCCTTCAATGTAAAACTGAAGGTTAAAGTGATAATAATGCTATTTAGAGCTATTTAAAACTGTCTTTTGCTGCCATTGTTAGTATTGACAACATATAGTTATATAGGGAATGGTATATGGGGATTGTAAATATCATGTTACTGTTGATCTCTGACGTCTTCTTCAAGGTCAGATAGGTTCAAATTTTCATAAAATGTCATTTTTAAAAAAAATGGTGTTTAAAATTCTGCTGCCTTCGTTTGTATTGGCATTAATTAGTAAATGATGCTGCTATATGGGGATTCTAAATATCACTTTATAGTTAGCATTTAAACATCATGTCACATTTGACCTCTGACCTCACTTTTACGTATCGCATCTGCCTTTGTTTCACTTTGACTCCAAAACGTGTGCTGGCTTTAAAGAAAGTATTATAACGATAAAGAATGAGCTGCTAGTTGGTTAGAAATAAACTGTGTTATAATATTATATAATAAGCTCAAGTTATTTCAGTTATTTACAAATCAATACCTATTATCTATTACTTACTTGTACACAATGTTTATGTAGAACATACAATACTTTTCGCTTAAAAGTAAATACTGCCCAGATGACGAGCAGCTTGGGCAGAGGTCTGCAATTCTTTTGAATTTTAGCTTTTTTTTCTTTTCTTTTTTTCCTACCTATTATCACATTCAGACATCTACCTGGGGAACTTTATGTCAGTCATCTTGGTGTTTTCTCCAAACTCTGTTTTGAGGAAGTCCTCTAGCGGTGCTGATTCATAGGGTCTTGATCCTTTGAACACCTGCTCCTTCATCCTAAAGTACAGGCAGCGCAGGTACTCCATGGATTTACCTACACATAGAAGAAGTGTCATTGTTGTTCTGATGCTATGTGATGAAAACCCTGAGCACTGGAAAAGAGAACACAGACACACCGTGGATTATAGCCAGAGCCAGGATGCCTCCCGTGCTCGTGCCAGCTACCCAGTCGAAGAGCTCTCTGGTGGGTCTGCCCGCCTCTTTCTCCAGAGCGATCAGCATCTGGATCAGCACCAGGCCTTTAATACCGCCACCATCAAGACACAGCATGCTTCCATTACATGTGTAATGACAATGACAAAGTTTAATCCTAATCCTATATCACAGAGGAAAGTACATTGTACTCAACAATATTTATCTGACTTTTTAAGCTTTTGGACGCTTTACAGGTTTTTCTACTGCTCTTAGTTTGATATAGAATTATTTTTCAGGCACATATACATGATTAATTGGACTGTAGACTGAACTGCCCAACAGCACACATGTAGAGTTGTTAAAGTTAGGAAAACTTTACACACCTACAGCTATAAAATGCTACTTCTGCTAAAAGTAAAAACAGGTGAGGCTGTTTTAATGTAACAATAACTGAAATATGAAGACAGACCATCATTTTTATGTTTTCATGCTTTCTGTTGTTATACCATAAAGTTAAAATACTTTGATCATTTAAAAGAACAGGATCTAGGAAGAGATGTGTGACGGTGTAGTGTGGTTTAGTTTACCACAGTAAAATTGTAAATCTATTTCTGTAACATAATTTTTAAACATTTTAACTCAACACAACTTTTTTTCCTTCAATCTGATTGTCTCCACTTTTCAGACAACTAAAGAAGACATTAAAAAGATGCTGAGAAAGAACGCCATCCTTTCTCGAATTCAAAATATTCTCAAACCTACAGAAGACCTGGAGAAACAAATCTGTGATCAGATTTTCATTGGTCACTCAGAATCCAGGTGCAGTGGACCGAGGGTGGCTGGTTAGAACTTGACAGCCTTTAGGGAAACACCCAGGGACAGCCTGCATCGACTTAATGAACGGGAATTCAGCCCAGCATCTTCACTGAGCTCTGATGGAAGTTCAATAACACCTCGAGAGTCACACTCCCGAGGAGCTCAGGGCTATCCTAATCAGTAGCCTAAAGCCCAACATGTTAGCTACTAATAATATCTTTGTATTGTTTTTGTTCGGACCGATGTTCACAGGCTTGCTCCTGTTTGTTGTTGTGAAAAATAATTTAAGCATCGAAACGAAACCGATTTCCTGAGATTGAAAGAAAGAAAGTTCAAACCTTTGCAAAGGGATCAACAGGGTTTGTACCAGCATTGACAAAAAGGCTAAATTATAGCAGCTCCTGTAGGTTCGTCGCGTGGATGCAGTCTTGTCTAATCAGTGGTTGGGAGTGAAATTCTCACCATCATGTAGGCACCAGTTTGGTAATGAAGTGTGTCATGGCCTTGAGCAAAGCTTACAGTTAGAGTGTATGAAGACTGAAAAACAACTACAACTTTGTACAAGAAAGTTACAAACACATATCAATAGTACACAGAGGTCAGAGGAGGTGAAACACACATTTTCCATCACATTTGTCATTCCCCTTCATCAAGACCAGGTATTTAAGGAGCGGCTGTGGCAGCAGTTCTCTTCCTGATCATTGTCTCCTCTACAGCATTAACTCATGCACGCATCCCTGTGCTGATTATCACTTTGTGAGTCTGACACAGAAAGCTAATAAGTTATTTTGTCCTGACTTAATGCCCCTTAAAACTCACCTATTTCAGACTTACAGTTTAATACAATATAGCAAATCTCCAACTGGACAGTGTTAAATAAACTGCTGATCATGTGTGTTTGTAGGTCCTCAGTCATCCAGGTCATGGTTGTCTAAGAAGCTTGGAAAGTGACTTCACTTCTTTAAGGTTCTGGATGATGTTTAACTTCTGACCCAAGAAGCTTCTTCAATTGATGCGCTTGATGTTCCACCTCTGCACAGTTGTGTTTGATGACAATGCAGTGCAGATCTCTCAAACATACAACAGAGGGCGCTATGTACATTCACTGAAGTGTAGAAAAATACAAGTGGAGGAGGAAACAAACAGCAGCATCAAGAGAGAAAACTGAAGTGTTCAAAGCGAGTTACTTTAGTCTCTTATTGTAATAATAAACAACATCTAAACATCACGTTGATGCTTCATGTTTGAGTTCGGTGTCCTTTTACTGCTCAGTTGGAAAATATTGATGCAATTTAAAAGAAGAGGAGAAGAGGAATTTCTCTGTACTACTTCAAAAGGAATGTGAAAGCACTGCCTCATATGGAAAATTAATCATGATGAAATCCTGAAACAAATAGTGTTTATGAGCTTTGTGAATATAAAGAGTTTAGTTTTCACTTTGGTCTTAGAAGTATAAAAATGCAGGACTGAAGACAAGATGGAAATGACATGTTATGAGATATAAAATACATATGTCACTGTGTACTATAATTTTATTTTGTTTATTTTTTGTTTTTGTAGGTTTTTTGTTTTGGGGTATTTTTTTTTGAAAGCACTGCTTTTAGTTTGAAAATTGGATTCAATGTTTAGAGTTCGGACAAAACAATGGACGGTTTCAAGAAATGTATTTTATCAACAAAACTTATTTTGTTGGTTACTGTGTTTATTTTAATGCCCTCAGTGCAGTGATTAAAAAAAAGTTCATCTGACACCAATGAGCCAACAGCCTCCATGTAAACGTTTCCACCCTCAACAATCAGGTCAGATTTATAAAGTTTATCATGTTCAGGCCCTGCAGCTGATTGGTGGCATGTCTGATCAGAAAGCCTTTCTGCATCTTCACAGTGTGAGTCTGAGAGTTTCTGAACAACAGGATGAGCTGCTACACACCTGACACCACATTCAAACACACACAAGCTGCAAATCTAACACAATATTTTAGACCAAAGAAAAAAGGTCACAATTTGCAGTTAACATGAAGATATTGTAGAGCAGAAACAACACAGCACACAAGTTTCATGTAGAGATGATTGTTTATTCTGAATGTTATTTTCATTCAGTTATTTTCCATTATTTTTTTGGATTAATTTTCTGGTTTATCCATTTCATGTAAGGACAGACTTTTACAGTAACAACTGGTCCAGTACAGACACGTTTACCAGTGCTCTTGATTACACCATAAATCATGTTGTTGTATATCACTCCACCACCAGAATCACCCTGAGAGAGAAAAACATAGTTTGTGTTTAAGTTTGTTCCAAAATATCTAAAACATACACACATGATATACAGTAATGTTAGCAGTCAACTTACCTCACGTACATCTACATTAGGTTCTTCCAGACACAGCCTGTTGTTATACGGCACATCTGAATCACATCGAGAGTTTCTGGTAAGCTTACAGTCAACAACATGCATGTTTGCACACTGGAGATGAGGTGGTTCATCAGGGACTAGAGAAAAAAAAAAAGAACAAAAGTCATTCATAACCTTTCAAAACTAAAATCTTGAGGAGAATGATGTTTTGTCTTTTTTTTTATGTTTCTAAATGATTTTTAAACAAGGAACTTGGCACACAGTACATCTACTCCAAAATTTACAAAAAGAAAAAACCTTGTTTTTCATACAGTATCAAACAAAAAACATAAATGTAAACATAAAACAGTCACAGAAACCGAAATCAGATTCTAGCATTAACTGTGAAATAATCAAACAAAATATGGTCTTACGTGGGTGGCTGCTGGCATTTACCCTATAACCACCAAGTCCTACAACCTGAACGACGTCTCCTCTAGAAACAGACAAAAAACAAAACAATCATAACTTAATTTCACATCCATCCATGTGATATGAACACAAAATAAATCAATAAATCATATGATGTACTCTGCAGGCTGGGTATTTCCAGGTGGTTGAAGTGTCTCCATGCTTCTTAGACAACCATGACCTGGATGACTGAGAACCTACAAACACACACGAGCAGCAGTTTATTTAATGTAGAGGTGAGCACTGCCCAAACCAAAAACCAACAATATATATTGTACCCTACTTCAGCCAATCAGCAGTCTTCATCTGTGTCAGCATCAAACACACAACTACAATTTGGAGAGAGGTGAGAGATCCACACACCTTCATGAGAGGACACACTAATGTAAACTAACACCACACATGATGATCATGGATCCTAACATAGTTGATACTTTTTATGTGAAGTCTGGCACTAAACCTCTGTGTCCTGTCATACTGCATCTACTATATATACATATAGCATATGCAAAGCACAATAATTAAGCTGTTAATAATTAACAATATCTTCTGTAAGTATTTCATTTTAAAATACACATCCATTCATGCATTAATGTTTAATGTGTGAAACATTTAAAAAGTTAGTTAAATAATAATAATAATAATAATAATGATAATGATAAAAACCCTCTGTAAAGGACTTTTGGATTTGATGCTTTATGTCTGGATCTTGCGCTTTTGCACCATCTGGTGATGAACAGTGGACGGTAGAGTTGGTTGCATTTTTGGGTCTCCACCCAACCCCTTTGTTGCTAGCACACATGGTTAGCTCCACACATGGAAACAGTAATGTTCAAAATTAAATAAGTGCAAATAAGTTAGAAGAAGATAACAAGGCCATAAAGGACTATTTAGCCCCTCCTGGAGGTCAGCTCACTTGGTTGGAGTTCTTTAAATGTTTTATTTTCTGTGATTAATTACTTTGTGATTGATTTACACAAAATACAAGAATGCATTTTGATGTGATGTGTTTATACAGGTAATAATAAAAGAACCAAAAGTTCACATCTGTAGCTTTAAATTTGGACAAATCTGTCAACACAACCATCATGAATAGAATAAAATACAAACAAACACTGAAACTAATGAAAAATTACACATGATATATGAACTGTGGAAGCTAACTGTAAAATAAAATTCAGAAGAAACAAACTCACACATGATATGAAAGTTATAAACTGATCTGCAGGCTCACTATGCTGCACTGCCCCCGTGTGGTCACATTGAAACACAACAGCTTCTCATTTTCCTCGCCTCACTAGGCGCTGCTGAAAGTGTAATTTTAATCATCCCTTCACCAAAAACAAAAAACTAAAATAAAAATAATGAAACTAATCAAATTTAATAATTCTTAATGACCTCATTATCAGTTTCTGTTAATCATCTACTTTCTTACTGACTCATCTCACATCCGCCCTCTCTACTCAGCATCATCCAGTTTTTATTTTTCTTTCCTTCCAGAGGAATCAGTCAATATAATCTGTCATCACCAATAAAATCCTGAAAGTTTATATTAGAAGAACTTGGAAAATATCTTGTGTAGTATTTTGCAAGACAATCCAGGCATCAGAGACAAGATTTTAAAAATATAAAAAGAAAAAATTGGTTAAATACAATTATGTAGCCAAATATTTGTGGTCAAAGTAAATTATTGTGTTTGTGTGCAATCCAATCATAAGAAGAGCAGCTTATAATAAAGTGTTTAATACTATAATAATGTAAATTTAACCAAACGCACATTGAGGAAGTATACGTTAACACAATGCTCGCTTGCCTCTGTTTGATAAGCCAACAGCAGGAGAAGACATTTTACTAACAGAGATAAACGTAAGCAGCTGCTAACCATCTGCAGACAGACTGGAAGTAAAACTCCTGAAAACCCAAAACTTTCCACTGTTTTACCTTTTTATATAAGTGGCACAAAAATTTAAAGAGACTAAATTTAATTTTACTTGTAAACTGTTGTTTTTGTCAGTCAGTGAGCTTTAAGTGCAGAAACAGTGTGTACCCTCAACCCCTAAAACACATACTGTGCACACTTTTTTCTTTCTGCTGCATTAATAAACATGCTTAACATGAATTCTCCTGTTATCATGTCTTGATCACAGCTTTGACTTACATCTGGAATTGGGTTCCAACTTTGCAGTAGCTCCAGTAGTTATTGTGAAATGCATGGTTGTGTCTTCTGTTTCAAAATATCGTATATAGTCAGCAGAGCAAAGAATAGACAGCACACAAAGGGTATTATGAGAGGAAGTGTATGAATACACATTGATGTCTCTGATTTGCTTCCTGTCTTACTGCTGTGGTTTACACTGAGTACAAATGACCACGTTTGCATTGATAAAATAACGACAGGAGCAAATGTTTTACTGTGGAACTGATACTGACGGCTCCAAGAGCACATCAGCAATATAACATCCTGAAGACGAAAATGCTCCTTTGTCCTCTTTCCAGCCTATAAAGTCAATTTGACTTGCAAATGGCATTAAGGAGCTCTGTCGGGTAGCAGCTGCTTCAGTACTTACTTATCTTTCACTATTATCACGAACTGTGGGCACAGCAACATTAACTGCTAAAGAAAAGAAGACTGTCTTTTCTCCTCCACCCAGTGCTGTGTTACTGGTTGAACTTTGATCTTTTGAGGAAAAAAGTTTTTCCAATTCGGTTCCAAATTTTAAACATTAAAGAAACATCTCAAAATTAAAAACACTTCTGGAGGAGAAGAAGGCACATCTGGCTGCCCAAAATATATCAACACACCAGAACCTGTATGACAGTGAATGACCTGGACATAGTGCTTTTAATAAATAATTACTGATCTATCTACCTAAAATAAAATAAAAATCAACCAAATTTAATTAATTAATCTCAACCAATAAGAGACCTTTGAATTTCATGGGAGAGAAAGAGGGAGAATTTAGAGTTTTAACCCCTAAAAAACCCCATTATTTCCAATTTAACCCATTTCTCAAATTAGAAATGTATTTGCACAATTTCCTGATTTCTTATTATGTTGCACATTTGTTATAATTAAATTTGTCAGATCAAACTAAAGTTAATTAAAGTCAAAGGTAACAGAAGTAAATACAAACTGCAGTTTTTAAATGATGAATTTATCTATTAATGGAATAAAGTTATCCAAACCTGCCTGCCTACTGTGAGAAAGAGGCTCAGGTTCACTGGCTTGTTGTCAGCGGCCACTTTAGCTGGTTGTTGTGAAATCTGTGGGGAGCAGAAAACATCAGTCTTTCATTTTATAAAAATGAATCAGTTGATTTCTCAGTGCCACAGACACACTATCATACTGTGCAGGCACTCATAATGAGACTTGAGTCCTCTGAGATCTGAGAGGAGACGGTTTGTATGAACTAAACCATGAGAAACAAAGTTTATCTGGACAAACTGACAGACAAAAGATTAACAAGCAACCTGACAATTAATAACAATATGAGACAATATAAGTTCTAGTCACTCGTTTTCTTTATTATATATTTAAAAAGAGGAGATGTTGAGTCATACATTCTTACATTTATGCAGCACTGCTCTATGTGATCACACCAAAACACAACAGGTTCTGAACATTGATCATTTCCTGAACTTTGACCTGAGTACTTGTTGCTGAAAGTTTCCCCTGAAGGTTTAAATTCAGTGTAATTTTTATCATCGTGACTTTTCTTCCCTGGCTGATGTTATTTTCAGTAAAACATTAACCAACACTTGTGACCTGTTATTACTCATCATACAGTTTTAAAGATGTTAGGATTTTGCATCTTAATAAAAACATTCTAGTGTAATTTGTGTAATACATCATTGGTATTTACCTCATTTTAAAGCCTGACAAGGACTAGATTATATGTTTTATATCCTGATATGTTAAATTCTAGAAACCTGTCCTTAGTTAAATGCAGGAGTGAAGTAAATGTACAGATTTATTCCACCACTGTCAGCATCTCAGAGACACAGCAACATTAACTGTTAAAGGAAAAACTTATTTTCCTCCACTGTCTATTACATCTGTTATCTGTCCCTGTGTCTTTGTAAACGTGCATCTACAGAGAGGCAGGGAGAGTGTGTGGTGTGTGTTTAATGTTCACACACTAGCTGTACACTCTCCACTAAAGCTTGTGTAGCTGATGAAAAAAGGCTGTTGCACCCACAGCACTAAATTACACAAGTAAAGACATAAAGGGAGAAATCAGAAGAAAAAAATGAAAATGTTTCAGGGAATAAAATTAGAGAGAGATTAAAGATGATGTCACAAAACATTACAGTTACAGTTTAGAAAAAACCTCTCAGCTGATACTGAGCATTGATCTCACAGCCAGTGTGAAATGAATAAGCTCTGGTCCTCACTGTGAGGAAGAGACTGAGGATCAATCTTTATGCAACATCAGGCTCCACTTAAACACTGCTCTGCTAACTAAAAAAACATAATGTGGCAAATAGATATGTCCAAGTATATAAATGTAGTGAACTGGTATTCAGTGGTGATTATGAGTGAACATAAAGAGTAACAGTAGTGAACAAACGAGAGAAGCCAAAGCATCTTAGTTGGTCTTATCAGTCCTGTTAACTTCAATATAAGTTGAAGTCAAGTAATGATAACAATAATAATAATAAACTTGTGGGTGGGGCAAAACACGCCCACAATGCTGTTGCTGTCCACTTAGCTTCCTCCATGCTCCATGGAGCCTATCCCACCTGGATAGGACGCCAGTCTGTCGCAGGGCTCCTAATACTAATACCCTATCTAAAAGACATTAATAAGAATCTGTTCCCCAGGTTGTTAATGACTTAAATTACAGAATTATTTACAGTATCTATATGTATATATGATGTTAGCTGGTAAAGTAGCACAACACGGAGAAAACCAGGATTAGAACAACAAAAACGTCAAACATAATGCTGAAACCCTTTAAACATACAAGCAAGAAAGTACAGATTTACACAGGGACTCACCATCTTTTCACCAGATCTTCATTGAATACATCCTTTCTGTATCTCGGCCACTCTGCTGCTGTCTCCACATTTCTTACTATAAAACAAACACTTGCAGACTGGCCAGAGTCTGAACAACACTCTTACAAACTCATCATGTGGCTCAAGTCACAGAACAGGTTTGAATGGAATTTGCTTGTTACAAACCGCACATATGCAAAGACTCAGATAATTACACAACGAAGCGCTCGCTTGCATGCAAAAGTCACTCAAGTCTAAGTGAGAGATTAGAGGTTGGAGGGAAGCGAAAAAAAACCCCCACCTACATACACACAGTAGGTTACTTCAGAGGGCATTTATGCTGACTTACAACCCCACAGTTCTGCTCAAACAGTATAAAAAAGCCCTTTAACCATAAAAACAGAGAATAACAAGTTTTAAGAGCTAAAGAGTGTTTGGACAGTTAAAAAATAAATTAATACATGTTAAGAAAAAATCTATTTTCACAGAGAGTGTAGAAGCAGACAGAAGTTTGATGATAAAATGAAAGCACTGAATGAATGTTTTTTTTTTTCATTGTACATACAACAAAATTACAGTGTCCCTCCTTTAAAAACTGCAAACAACCATACAAACATATATTTCCATATTTACTCTATTATAATTCACATAATAAATAGATTAAATACACAGAATAAACAGAGAGACGGATGTCAGAACAAAAGAGCTGTTGGTGTTTCAGGTGGGACTGGAGGAAACTTATTCACCTCTTTTTCCTTTTGTCCTATTTCTATAATTTTTCCTGTGACATCTTTACATCTTTTCTCATTTCTTCATCTCATGTCTCTGTTATCCACCTACTTTCTTATTGACTCATCTCACATCTACTCTCTCTGCTCTGCGTCATCCTACTTTATATTTTTCCTTTCCTTTTGCCCATGTGCTTCTCTATTCCTTTTTTATTTTCCTTGTCCGTTTTTTTCCATCTTATAATATTCTCATCAAGGCTCACAGCCTCTCAGAACAATCAGTCAATATGATCTGTCATCAAACATTAAAGCCTGAAACTTAATATTACAACTGAAATATCTTATATAATATTTTTAAAGATCACACAGACATTAAAGTAATTTCAAAATATAATAAAAACAAAGTGGGCTGAATGAAATGTTTAAATGTTTGTGGTCAAAGTAAATTATTGTGTGTGTAAAATCCCAGTCATAAAAAGAGCAGCCTACAATAGTCCACTGTTACTATAACGTATCTTTCATCAAACGCACACTGAGGGAGTATAAGTTAATGTATAATGCCAGCGTGCCTCTGTTTGATAAGCCAACAGCAGGAGAAGCCATTTTACTAACGGAGTTAAATGTAAGCACCTGCTAATCATCTGCAGGCAGACTAGAAGTAAAACAGCTTGTTACGTCCCCCGCCCCGAAAGGGTCTAGGCATGCGAGTGAGGGGACCGGTAACAAATGAGTCCAGAACAGAATGAAAGGAGAACAGACAGGTGTTTTTAGTAAATAAAATAGTCTTTATTATAGATAATCTTAACATAAAGAGCCGGCAACGCCGTTTTAACAATTACACTTGGAAAAAGGAAAAAAGGTTACAACAACAAAGAACACAACAACCAAACAAAAACTCCTCACCACAAGGAGGCACTTCCAGGGGCCCACAAGCTCACCCTGTCACTAGTAGCAGCTACTCTGCCCACTGCACCTACAACTCCACACCATAGGCAGGACAATCACAAACCTAGCACTCAAAGCGGAGACACCAGAGAAAGCCACCCCTGCTCACAGCTCATCCCCAGCTTAAATAGCCTCAGAGGTGATTGCTGACTGGATTCAGGTGGCAAACGAGGCTAAGCAAGAGCAGCTGTGTCCTGGGGAGAGAGGAGAGTGAGAGAAACAGAGAAGGTAGGAGTGGCAAGAGAGGAGGAGGCGGAGAAAAACACCACGCCCACAATGAGATAGCACACGATGGGCACATTGATGTTTTTAATTTGCCTTCCTGTCTTACTGCTGTGGTTTACACTGAGTACAAATGACCCCATTTGCATTGATAAATTGGGTTAGGGTAAAAAAAATTACTCTAACCCAGTGGTTCCCAAACTTTTTTTGCTGGGCCCCCCTTGTTTTTACAAGAAAAATGTTCGCGCCCCCCCACCCCCGCGCGTGCACACGCACAAACACATCCTTCAACCACACACACCCATATTTTGCTCCATTGCGGTTTATTTCAAACCTCAAACATTTAGTAAACAATTAAGCAAATACAAAAAATCTGCAATAAATTACAAGTGACTTCTTCAGTCTCAGCTGACTGCAGGTTTCCCCAAACCTTATAAACAGTACATTTGCATAATGACTGAAACCAGCCCACTGAAGGAACAATGGGCTGTGAGGTCAGTTTCTTAATCATAATTATGCAAATTCCCATGACCATTGATCAACAATCACTGACCAAAACCCACTGATCAAAGGACACTGATCAATGGCCATGAGTACTGTTGAGTATTGCAGCATCGACAGCGATCAACTCGAAGGAAAATGACGACGGAGGCAAAAATATCCTTAATAGTTTGGGAACTTTATTCCGCATGAACACGCGGCAAAACCTTCCTCATGGGTGCCATTTTGTTGGGGGATACAACTTCTTAGGGGCGTCATGACGCAGCATCCGTGCTCTTACAAAGAAACAGTGCCTCCTTGTGGTGACAACTAAAATACTGTCTCTGTTAAACATATTGTACAACATGAGTACACACAATGAATATCTTAACAACAACAACAACAACAACAACAATCTTTATTTATAGAGCACATTTAAAAACCAACGGTATGCCAAAGTGCTTAACATAAAACAAGGAAATAACACAAATATAATCAGGGTCATAAAAATGTAAAATTATGTTCACAGGAAAATGCCACCAATACACAACGGCGATATGACATACACAGCGCAAATAAAAGCATAATAGGAAAATTAATAGGATAAATCTATGCAAACAAGGCCAGCATTAACCGGTAGAAAAAGCAAGATTAAACAAATACGTTTTAAGCCGTGATTTAAAAGATTGAATAGAGTCAGACGCCCGGATGCCAATCGGAAGGTTGTTCCACAACTCTGGTGCAGCCAGGGCAAACGCTCGGTCACCTCTAGACTTCAGCCGAGATCTAGGCTGCACCAACAGTAACTGTGAAGATGATCTTAGAGCCCTAGCAGGAACATATGAGTTTAGGAGTTCCTTAAGATAGCTCGGTGCTGTGTTATTAGTGATTTTAAAAGTAATCAGCAGAATTTTAAATTGGATGCGGTATTTCACAGGCAGCCAGTGCAAATCAGCTAGGATGGGAGTGATGTGGGCAAACTTCCTAGTTTTGGTTAGAATGCGTGCTGCAGCATTTTGGACTGTCTATAATCTATGAAGAAGGGCAGAGTGGAGACCAAAATAGAGTGAATTGCAATAATCCAGCCTCGAAGTTACAAAGGCATGGATGAGCTTTTCCAGGTCTTTATGCGGGATATACTGCCTGGCCTTAGAAATAAGGCGGAGTTGGTAAAAACTGGATCTAACAACAGCAGACACTTGTTTATCAAGTTTAAACGAGCTGTCAAGTAACACACCCAGATTCCTAGCAGTGTCAGAAAAGGAACTAGTGAGAAAACCAAAAGCATCACGAAGTTGGGCACGAAGAACGTTACTGCCAAAGACCACAATTTCAGTTTTCTTATCATTAAGGATAAGAGTATTTGCCAGGAGCCATTGCTTGACCTGGCACATGCACTCTCGAAAACAATTCAAGGACAAAGCTAGGTCATCACTTAACTCAAAGTAGATCTGAATGTCATCAGCATAACAATGAAAAGCGATGTGATATTTCTCAAAGATAGCACTTAAAGGAAGCATGTACAATGAGAACAGAGTAGGGCCTAACATAGATCCCTGAGGGACACCACAGCAGACAGGTACAGCGGAGGAAGAGCAAGTGCCCAGGTGAACCGAGGAGAGCCGATTGGAGAGGTATGATTTAAACCAATCCAGGGCAACACCCTTGATGCCTACAGTATGCTCAAGTCTCGCTAATAAGATGTTATGATCAACCATGTCGAATGCCGAAGATAAATCCAATAGCACTAGGACCGCGGAGCGTCCATTATCAGCCATTAGTAGAAGGTCATTAAGGACTCGGAGCAGCGCAGTCTCAGTGCTATGATGTGGTTTGAAGGCCGATTGGAATTTATCATTAATGTTATTCTCATCCAGGTACGCCTGGAGTTGAAGCAAAACTATCTTCTCAAGAGTTTTGGCCAGGAACGGAAGCTTGGAGATCGGCCTATAGTTCGCATAATCATTATAATCGAGGTTCCTTTTTTTAAGAACAGGTTGAATTATAGCATGTTTAAAGGCTGATGGTACGCAGCCGGAGAGCAAGGAAGAGTTCAATAGCGACAATATACTGGGTCCAATTACACTGAAGCAGTCCTTAACTATACGAGATGGGAGAACATCATATACGGGATTAGTATTGTTCAGTTGTTCAACTAGACGCTTAAGAGTAGGGAGTGAAACAGGTTCAAACTGATGGAAAGTAGACAAACAGTCAGGGATAAACGCAGGGCCTGTCATTAAAGGAAGAGCGGATTTAAGAGATGAAACTTTATCTAAAAAATGATTTAAAAATTGTTCACAAAGAACCGGGGAGCAAGGCAGCGGCATAGTAGGGCAGGGGTTGACCACACAAGTACCATTACGTACTTAACAAGTACCATTCACAGAGAGTTGGGGAATGGCTGCAATCACAGCATTGTAAGATGGCGAAAGATGTACCCTTAGGCCCCCTCCTCGATTCAGAGATGGTCTTTCCCTTTTCACGTAAATGGCCTCCTTGACTCCGCGCTCAAACCAGCGTTCTTCCCTGTCCTACATGCTGTATATTTATATTACACAGTCTTCTTCAGGATCTGCAGCCCCTGGAAAATATCCTTTAATAGGGCAACAAAAATGGACACTCACCTGTAACATCAGAATCTCTGCAGGTAGCATGTCGATGGGCAAGATAGGCAATCAGACGTAAGACTAGACACCATCCCTCCTAGGCAGTGAAAAACACAAATAAAAACAACAAACGTTAAATTTTCAAAATCAATTTTCAGTTTATCTAATTAACAAAAAATAGAATATTAGTACATTTGATTTAGTTTTTCTGATTTTTGAAAACTTAACAGAGAAGCAATCCATGGACCACTGCAGATCACCAGAGAGCAATGACTAAAATGCTCATTCAAAATGATGAAACCTCTAATCTGGCCAAGAAAAACAAACAGCATTATCTCTAGTGATGTGTCGTTTGCGAACGAAATGGCTCTTAGAGCCGGATCTTTGACGTGAACAACGCGAGCCGGCTCTTTATCGCGAGCCGTGGGTTTTTTTTTTCTTTCTCTCACCCTCTCTCTCGCACTTATTTTCCCTTCACTCCGCATGAAGAGCCTTGTGCTTTATGCTGGGGATGAGGAGGGAGGGGCGGTAGTTACACTCAGTAGCACAGGAACAGAGCGGGAGGGAGAGAGAGAGAAAGAGCCAGGGACAACAGCCTCACATTAGAAAGGTACAGTAATCATCCAAAACTATTTTCAGTTGCAGATGATAAAGGATTCAGAAAGTTTATTCATGCAGATCCATATGACAGAGAATGTGCATGTTCTTTTTGTTTTCATATTTTAATTTATATTTAATTGTGTTGTGGTTTGCAGTGTTTTGCGTTATTTAACTTTAAATTTGTAAAAGGAAAAAGCTGAAAATTTAAATAGTTAAAAGTTGAAATGGGAATAGTTGTTTTTTGTATTATATGATTTATTTATTACATTTTATGTGGAGTGAATAAATAAAAGTATATTTACGGTGGCCCCTACAGACAAAGCACGTGCAAACTCCATAGCACGTAAAAACTCAGAAGCACGTGCAAACTCAGAATGTGCAAACCCCAAAACACGTAAAAACTCCAAAACACGTACAGAACACAACAGAAGTGCTCCAGGATGCTAGGCGCAGTGTTGAGCTTTTGATACCTAGTAGCTACACAAGCCAGCAAGTACCAATGACCAGATTTGGTGTGTGGTAATAACAGGTAAATGAACTTTCTTTAATTATTTGAATATATATGAGTGCTTGTGTATAAATACACAAACAATACACATATGCTTTCAATTGTGTAATTTAAGTGATCTAGGTAGCTCTGTTTTGGAAGTTCAGTTAACGCTAGAAATGTGTTTTGGAGTTTGTACATGTTTTGTCTCTAGGGGCCAGTGTATATATTTATATATAAACATATATAAATAAAACCACTTTTTTTACATTAGTAATTCCTTTTGTGCATAATTTTATATTATTGTTAATAATAAATTAATTAAAGCAACAAAAAAAACCTGAGGAGCCGGTTCGGAGCCGAAAGAGCCGGCTCTTTTCAGTGAGCCGAACCGAAAGAGCCGGTTCTCTAAAAAGAGCCGGAAATCCCATCACTAATTATCTCTTGTACTCAAAATTACCCAGTTGTGTGTTTGCAGGTGGGTTTTTTCCCCCCACTTCCCTCCAACCTCTAATCTGTCACTTGGACCTGAGTGACCTCTGCATGCAAGCGGGCGCTTCGTTGTGTATGTCTGTGAAGGTTCTCAGTCATCCAGGTCATTGTAGTCTAAGAACTTTTCTTAGGGTGAAGAACTTTTCAGACGGGAACTTCACTGAACCTGAAAAGAACGTGCTAGCCAAAGGACTTGATTTTGCCATTTCTTTTCAACATTTGCCCATAGTGGACGTCATCACAGCCACAGGAACCGTCATACAGATTAATAAGTTATCACAAACAGAAGCAGAGCAAATCAGGATGAAAGTTTCAGCCACCCTCTCCAGTTCCAAAGACCCTTTGTCGAACCTCACAATACAAGAAAATAAGGCCGTTTCTCCCTGTATTTACGGATTTCCTAATAGCCACAAAGGTGTCCCACTCAGACCCACTGTTAGCAACATAAACTCAGCCACTTACAACATTTCGAAACACATTGCTACCATCCTAGCACCTCTTGTGGGGAACACATCACATCAAGAACTCCACCGACTTCACAAGGTCGACGACAAGGTTCAGAAACTTACCCTGGATCCAGATGAAACCATGGTGTCCTTTGATGTAGTCTCTCTCTTGCATACCCACTACGGAGGCAGTGGAGACTGTCAGAAAATGACTACAAGAAGACAGCTCCTTGGAAGACAGGACCAACTTCACCCCCAATCAGATTTGTACACTGTTAGACCTCTGCCTTACCACCACATATTTCAAATACAATGAGAGTTTCTACAGGCAAAAATATGTCTGTGCCTTGGGCTCCCTGGTGTCACCTATTGTAGCCAACCTTTACATGGAGGAAGTGGAAAGAAAGGCTCTTGGCTCTTTTAAAGGGAGAGTACCCAGCCACTGGTACAGATGTGTAGACGACACCTGGGTCAAAATCAAAACACAAGAAGGAGAAGAAAAACATCAAGTTCACCAGGGAAGACACAAAGGACAACTGTTTGCCTTTCCTGGACTGTGCCGTGCGCATTAAAGGGAATGGCAACCTCAACATTGAAGTTTACCAGAAGCCCACACACATGGACCAGTACCTCCTCTTTGACTCCCATCACCCTCTGGAACACAAACTTGGAGTAATTAGGACCCTACACCACCGGGCAGAACATGTTCCCTCTAAGCCTGAAGGGAAAAAGAAGGAACACACACATGTAAAGGAAGCACTGAAAACATGTGGTTATCCGAACTGGGCGTTCATAAAGTCAGCAAAGAGGCACAGAAAAGAAGATCAGACACCAGTGAGGGAGGATAAGAAAGACAGACGCTACAACGTTGTCATCCCCTATGTAGCCGGTGTATCAGAGAAACTCAGGAGAGTTTTCTCCAAGCACGACATCCCAGTGTACTTCAGACCCAGCAACACACTCAGACACAAACTGGTTCACCCGAAAGACAAAACTCCAAAACACAGACTTAACAACGTGGTGTATGCTGTACAGTGCAGCGAGGAATGCCCAGACCTCTACATTGGAGAGACCAAACAGCCACTTCACAAGCGCATGGCACAATATAGAAGAGCCACCTCCACGGGACAAGACTTGGCGGTCCATCTGCATTTAAAGGGCAAAGATCACTCTTTCGAGGATGCCAATGTTCACATTTTGGACAGAGAAGACAGATGATTTGAAAGAGGAGTAAAAGAAGCCATTTATGTCCACTGTGAGCGACCATCTTTGAATAGAGGCGGTGGCTTATGACACCAACTGTCTGCCATCTATAATCCAGTTTTGAGATCCCTTCCCAGACGCCTTAACGACCACTCACATCCTGGGCCATCTGACCTCAGGAAATCACATGATGGGGTGGGGTTAGGTTTCACAATGAGCAACCTTGGCTGATTGTGACCTACACCCATTTTCACACCTTGGCTCATGTGATTAGGTAGAGGATCATTAGGGGGTCTATTGTCCCTCTCGGTGGGCTACTCCCACAGAGCTTAAATCTGGGACTCTTCACAATTTGACCTTAGAACTGAAGAAGATTCTCGGATGAGAGGTGAAACATCTTCAAGCAACTTAAAGAAGTCCTGACTTCATTGTGTAGTTATCTGAGTCTGTGCATATGTGCGATTTGTAACAAGCAAATTCCAATCAAACATGGTCTGTGGCTTGATCCACATGATGAGTTTGCAAGAGTGTTGTTCAGACTCTGGCCAGTCTGCAACTCTTTGTTTTTATAGTATCTGCTCCCCACAGATTTCACAACAACCAGTTAAAGTGGCCGCTGACATTAAGCCAGTGAACCTGGGCCTCTTTCTCACAGTAGGCCAGGTAGGTTTGGATAACTTTATTCCATTAATAAATGAATTCATCATTTAAATACTGCATATATTGAGCGGCCAGATGTACCTTCTTCTTCTCCGGAAGTGTTTTTAATTTTGAGATGTTGCTTAACTGATTAAAATTTGAAACTGAATTGGAAAAATGTGTTTCTTTGAAAGATCAAAGCTCAGCTAGTAACAGCACGGGGTGGAGGAGAAGAGAGAGACAGATTTCTTTTCTTTAGCAATTAATGTTGCTGTGCTCGCAGTTTCTTATAGTGGTGAAAGATAAGTAAGTACTGAAGCAGCTGCTACTTAGACAGAACTCGTCAGTGCCATTTGCAAGTCAAATTAACCTTTTAGCCTGGTAAGAGGACAAAGGAGTATCATCATGAGTATCATCATGACAAAACATCATCTTCATGATGATGTTTTGTCATGATTTTATATTGCTAAAGTGCTCTTGGAAATATCAGTATCAGTTCCACAGTAAAAATTTACTATTATTATTTTATCAATGCAAATGTGATCTTTGTACTCAGTGCAAACCACAGCAGTAAGACAGGAAGGCAAATCAGAGTAATCAATGGTTATTCATACACTTCCTCTCATAATACCCATTCTGTGCTGTCTATTTTCTGCTCTGCTGACTATATACAATATTTTGAAACAGAATACACGTCCATGCATTTCACAATCACTACTGGAGCTACTGCAAAATTGGCACCCAATTTCAGATGTACGTCAGAGCTGTGGTCAAGACATGATAACAGGAGAATTCATGTTAAGCATGTTTATTAATGCAGCAAAAAGAAAAAAGTGTGCACAGTATGTGTTTTAGGGGTTGAGGGTACTCACTTTTTCTGCACTCAAAGGCTGGCTGACGAAAACAACAGTTTACAAGTAAAATTAAACTTTTGTGCCACTTGTATAAAAAGGTAAAACAGTGGGAGGTTTTGTGTTTGCAGGAACTGTTTTAGTTCCAGTCTGCCTGCAGACGGTTAGCAGCTGCTTACGCTTATCTCTGTTAGTAAAATGGCTTCTCCTGCTGTTAGCTTATCAAACAGAGGCAAGCAAGCATTGTGTTAACTTATACTCCCTCAGTGTCTGTTGTATTCAACTGATATTATTATAGTATTAAACACATAATTACAAGCTGCTATTTTTATGACTGGAATTTTCAACACAAACACAATAATTTACTTTGACCACAAACATGTGGCTACGTATTTTTTTTTCTTTTTAAATTTTTAAAATCTTGTCTCTATGATGTCTGGATTGTCTTGCAAAATGCTACACAAGGTTTTTCTTAAATAAATGTTCAGGATTTTATTGGTGATGAATAGGGATGGGTATCGAAACCCGGTTCTTGTTGAGAACCGGTTCCCACTGTTTCAGTTCCTTGGAATTGTTTGCCATTTTTGCAAACGATTCCCTTATCGATTCCAGTCACCCCGAATGACGTCACCACGTTGCAGAGCGTCAATTACTTGGCAGGAAACATGGCGGCTCAAACGCTCAAAACTTTGATTATCCTTTAAGAGAACGGATGACAACAGGGCAACTTGCAATTAGGGATGGGTATCGTTTAGGTTTTATCCGATACCAGTACCAAACGGGTACTTTTGAAACGGTGCTCGAACCGGTGCTTAAAGAATGGAGAACACAAAATTGGTCCAAAAACCTCTCATGTTCAGCTGTTTTTTTGTAAAAAGATAACAATGTTAGCCTTTTCTTCGGCTATAGGGGATTTATGGTCTCACTCTTGGCTGGAAGCAGTGCTTAAACAACGGAAAAAACACAAACTTTGTCCAAAAACCTCTCATGTTTAACTGTTTTCCACTTTTTCTTTGGTCATTTTAGCCTTTTTGGCCAGGGTGAAGGGAGCATCTGCCATCAAACAAGAAGACAGCCGCATGTAACTACGACGGTGTTTGCTAGTTCACCTTACATGCATTAATGTAATAACGCGGTTAGCGTACTCAACGTAAATTACACACGAACAACAACGGCTGCTGCTGCCATCATCATCGTCATCATGTCTGCTACACTGGCAGGGCTAGGGGACAGGACTCTCCTCTTCGGGTTTTGGGGGGATAGTGCTAACTCCGGGTCCGATGACAGGCAACCCACCCGCAGTAGCTGTGCACGGTGTGAGGTCTCGCAGCAAGCTATCAAATACGGCGCATTTCTCGGCTTTTAACAAAATGCTATACGTCGCCAGGTTCGTCGTCAGATTCGAGGTGTTACCTCCTTTGCGCAGTATCACCTTAAAGCACTTGTTGCAGGCTGTGAAGCACAGCCAGACTTTGACCACTTCGCCTTGGGCATTTTTAATCTGTAGCTCTGCTCTAAAAGAACCTGGGCCCGCCTACTATCCTTGGAAACGTAAAATGATTGGCTAGAATCTAAAGTGTATGACATTTCAGGAAAATAAAGCACCGAAATATGCTCTGCTTTTCGGTCTGGTTACTACCGTTTATGTCAGTAGGGATACCGGTACCCATCCCTACTTGCAATACTTGCAAAGTAAATATTTCATTTGAAGGAGGAAACACTACGAATATGCAAAAGCATTTGCTCCCTAAACATGCGACAACCTTAAATGAATGTCGTGTTTTTAATTCCGCTCCTGACTCGTGAATCTCAACCCAGCAGCAGCGGTAACATTTGCACGTCCTCTCCCGTTAATGCGGCAGGTAAGTAATCAACTAACAGTGCATATTATGTTAGCACGATCTGCCTTATTACAAAACCTGCCATTACTGTGCTTAGGTGACCATGATGAGAGAGACAGACAGAGTCTGGCTGGCTCAGATGCTGGCAGTTCTCGCTGCAGTCTACCGGTAGCGTCTCCTTTCAGGCCAGGATAGGCAAATGTCACCGAGCAGTGACTAAGTTTGTGGTTAAAGGCTTGCACCCATTTGCCACAGCAGATGCCACAATGTGTTTAATTGTAGGCAGGGACATTACTGGATATTCTTGTGTAATTGCTACAGAATAATTTATGTTATACTTTGTTATTGCTACAGAAGAATTTTTATTTTATTATTTTACATTTACAATTTTTTTTCCTGGGGACCCTGTGACACCCCATTGAAGAGCTGTAGGCTGTGGATCTCTTAAGATCTCACTGTTGGGTTTGTAAGGCCATGTTACTCCTAAATTTCTGTCTTGTTCAAAGAGAAGATATAAAATGAAGTTCTAAGCTAATAGACCTCCTTTTTAAAAAAGAATCGATAAGAGAATCGAATCGTTAAACGGAATCGAAAATGGAATTGAATGAAAATCTTATCAATACCCATCCCTAGTGATGAATGAAGAGAGAATAAAACAGGTTTGATTGAGAGAGCAAGTGGATGAAGAGGAAATAGACTGAGAGAGAAAAGTAGTTCATATAAAGATCATAGATGTCAGATTTATGTGAGCTCAGTGCTGATTCTAGTGTTTAGACTATTCTAGAGTCTTGGTGCTCTGGACAAAAGTTCAAAGGGGGCTCCTCCCACCAGCATTCATCATATTTATCTGACGATTTCAGTCACGTCAAGGCCAGCAGTACTGGGCACAATACATTATTTTTCGGACTATAAGGCGCATTTAAAATCATTTAATTTGATCAAAAATCGACAGTGCGCCTTATAATCCGGTCTGCCTTATGTATGAATTCTGGTGGTGCTTGCTGACCTCAAACCGATTTTATGTGGTACACGGCGCTCAAAAATCTGTCAAATGTTTTAGTACGACTTTGGTAAGCTACGAAGCCACACCGCTTGATGGATTGTCAAAGCATTACGCCCACCGTGATCAGGAGCCTTGTGGAGTAATCTGGGTCCAAAACTCTGTCCACATTAGCTCCCAAAGTCAAAAGAACACTGTCGCATCACTGAGAGTTATACACTGTCTAAATTCTTTCATCTGTAATAAAATGATCAGCGTTGCTGGTGTAACAATTAATTTTAACATCCAGGCATCCAATTTAATGTAGTTATCACTTCCAACATAAATGAAGACAGAAAACTAAACAGCAGTGAGTTTTGTAGGGTTACTGAAGTTGGACTAGCTGGTATATAATGATGTGCTATGTGATCACTAGCAACACAGCTATGTTAGCATAACATAAACACAGTGAAGCTGGAGGATGAACGCTAACTTTCTTCTACTCGATAAAAGTTAGCGTGAGGGATCCTGATGGTTAGGGACAAATGCAATCGCATGGCAGGATGCTGTAAATGGATCAAACTTAAGTCAGGAGAACAACTGAGATAATCCATCCACAATACGAGAAGTCATTAATATACTGCAACAACATGAGAATAGAGTAGCTGCCAGAGAATTCAACATTAATTAATTACAGCGTGATAATGGGACCACATCCTGAGCATCAAATAAGTTTGTTTCTTATTTCACTCCAATCCAATCTGTCTTTATTTATAAAGCACTTTAAAATACCATACACAGGATCAAAGTGCTGTACAGTAAATAAGTTAAGAACAATTGAATAAAACAAAACAGTAAAAAATAAAACACATAATACATACAAATTAAACTAGCTCTATATTTACAAACAAGATAAAACAGCATAGAATCAACTAAAACAACTCAAATAAAACTAAAAGCTATTCCAAAGCTCTTCCTCACCAACTCACGGTCACTAAATAACAAGATGGATGAGCTACGACTGCAGATCACCTCAGGCTGTTTGGATTACTGTGTTATGATCATCACAGAGACTTGGCTGGACTCTTTTACCCCAGACACTGCGATTGAGCTAGCGGGCCACGCTACATTCAGATCGGACAGGAACAAAGAGTCCGGTAAGAAACACGGAGGAGGTCTGCTAGTGTTTGTAAACAATAACTGGTGGACCAGCAACACAGTTAAAGTCGTCCACTGCTACCCGGATATAGAATACATGATGGTTCAGTGTAGCCTCTTTACTTTATCACAATAATAGCAGTTTATGTGCCGCCGCAAGCTAATGCTAAGTCAGCCATGGAGCTACTCCAGCGCTCCATTAATAAACAGCTAACAACGCACCCGGACTGCGCTGTGATGGTGGCGCGACCTCTAATTCAAAGGCAAAAACCATCTGTAAAAACAGTACGAGTGTGGACCGCGGAAGCCACCACGGCCCTACAAGACTGTTTTGTTTTGCAGAAGGATCAGACTTGGAGGGCCACACATCTGCCGTACTCTCATACGTCAGGTTCTGTACTGAGAGTGTAACAACAACAAAGACTGTTAAAGTGTTCCCGAATCAGAAGCCATGGCTCAACAGTGAAATGAGAGCCCTACTAAGAGCATGTGACAGCGCCTTCAAATCAGGAGACCAACAAGTCTACAAAGAGGCACGCCAATCTCTGCTTAAAGGCATAAAAGAAGCCAAGCGCAAATACAAACAGCACATCGAGGAACACTTTAACACAAACTACTCCAGAAACATGTGGCAAGGGATCAAGACACTCACTGGCTACAAAGACAGTTGCACACAAACCAACTCCCCAGACATCACCTTACCTGACACCCTAAACCATTTCTTCGCCCGCTTTGACCAAGAAAACAGGGATACCATCACCCATCCTGCCATTACAGAGAGGGACGACGCTCCCATCCAGCTGGAGCAGCATCAGGTCAGAGCCAAACTGCACAGAGTCAACATGAGGAAAGGAGCTGGTCATGACGGTGTAGCCGGTAGAGTGCTTAAAGCATGTGCAGACCAACTAGCAGAGGTTTTCCCACCATCTTCAACTTCTCACTGCTACAGTCTGTAGTACCATCCTGCCACCGTCGTTCCAGTGCCCAAGAAGAACACAGTGAGCTGCTTGAATGACTATCGTCCAGTTGCTTTATGTTACGAAATATATATATTCCTAGTGCTTATTTTTTATTTATATTGTGCTATAGAGGCCAGTGTAGAAAAACGCCACTTTGAGTTATAAGGTGTGTGAAAAGTCACAGAGTACTGACAGGAAACTGCACGCTTTGTGCAGAGAACAGGAAGCGGTGCAGACAGAAAAGTGAAACTAGGCAGAGTGCACTGCAGAGTTGTTTTGATCGAAACTATGTGTGACTGTGTGTGACGTATAGCAGAACTATATAAACGCATTCAGCTTGTAATGTTTTAGACCTGTGGATGCTTGCTAGCGTCTGCAGCTCTCCTTTTCTGGAAATGTAGAATAAAGATGACTTGTGAGCTTTGACCACACTGAGTTGGGGTCTTTCTCTGTCGGTGAAAGAATTTAAAAGAACCGGATTTGATAATTGGTGCCGTGAACCCGGATTCTTTTACGGCTGAGAGGACAAATTTGGCTCAAGGTGGGATCTGAAATGAGGCGAACAGAGGACCGGTCCAATAAGATTTAAAGGTAAGCACCACCTGTTCAAAAAAGCAAAGTGTGCATATTGGATGAATTCTAAATTATCTGTTCACCAAGTTGATGATCTTCGCCGTTAAACTGGCTCAGTAGTGGTGAAATTATTAATTATTAATTATTAGTATATTTTCTGCTGAGATGTCCGTGGTGATTTGGGGGTAATTTGTGACAATAAAAGTAAACGTCTAGGGAATATTTGATGAAAAGTCATTGTTGGTAACGTTGGGTCGAGTTTAAAAGTTGATGTGTTGTGTGTGATGTTAATTGTGTTTTTGTCAGCCAAGAAAAGAAATTAGAGTAGGGAACTGGGCAGTTATTTCAGGGATTTAAGTCCCTTTTAGTCAGAAGACTGGGCCTGGACATCAGTAAACTGGTGGTTAGAGTCCCCAGTGGTGTTTTTAAATTTATTTAAATTAATTTAGGACTGAAGTTGGACTTCTAAGAAGCGCACAAGTTCAGAGGTGGGAACCTCCTCTTCGTCATGGACGCGTGACGAGTCCTTGCGACGTCAGGATTTGTCCCGGTTAGGGTCAAGCACCACTTTTCGTCTGGGACGTCTGCACTTGTTTGGCCGAGAAAGCTGGGCTTGGGCGTTGGACGCTTCTAAAAATAAAATAGGTTGTATAGAAATCGGGCCAGTCACAGTTTGGAACTAATACTGGTTAATTGGTCAGAAAAAAGGTTGGACCTTGGCGTTGGATGCTTGCAAAGTTGTCGAAATTGTGTAGGAAAAGTCTGGTACCAGCAGAAGGGGGCATAAGGGTTGGACCCGGGCGTTGGATGCCAGAAAACCCCCGTAGGGATCACGGTGTTTGTTTCTGTATGTACCTGGGTTGTCTGTTTATTGTGTATTGCTGCAAGTGTAAAGTGCTGACTATATAACGGGATGATGTTGTCCAGTTTGTGTGTGTGGCTGAGGGTGTAGTTTTTATGTTAAAAGTGAGGGGAATCACAGAGGGTACAGTATATAGTGTGTGAACATAAAACAACAGTTCGATTAGGCTGTAGAAACTAGTGAAATGCAGTGAAGTGTAGAGTGTGTGTTTGAAAACCGCCGTGTGTGTGTGTCTGTGACAGGAAGCGAAAATGTCTGCATGCAGTTTGAAGGAGAGTGGCTGTGTGAGCAACGGCTGAAATAGAGCCGTTTCAAAATGAAAACAGAGGAATTAGAGAGTGAATGTGTTAATGTGTCTGTGAAGGTTCTCAGTCATCCAGGTCATCGTAGTCAAAGGAGTTTGCAAAGAAAAAAGCGTCTGGACTTCTTTAAGTTGCTTGAAGACGTTTCACCTCTCATCCGAGAAGCTTCTTCAGTTCTAAGGTCAAATGGCCGAGAGTCCCAGATTTAAACTCAGTGGGAGTATCCCCCCAAGGAGGGACAAAGGACCCCCTGGTGATCCTCTAATCACATGCGCCCAGGTGTGAAAGCGGGTGTGGGACCTAATCAGCCAGGGTTTCGGGTGAGCCCATTGTGGGAGATAAAAATTGGGTTGAAAATTCAGGCTGAACTTCTGGAGGTTTAGAAATGTCCAGAGCATTCCAATAGAAAGGTAAATAAAATAAATAAAGATATGAAGAAATAAATAAACTAATAATTACATAAATGAATAGAAAACACACCTATACAAATTGTCACATGTGAAATTATTTTTGGAGAGAATCAGGAGTGAGACAGTTTGAATCCACAGCTCAGCGCAAATAGGCATACATTAATCTGAATACAAACCCATACATGCAATGAAGACCAGCTTACACTCATGAATGGTAATATATCACATAAATGTTAAATAGTGTAGATTTAACAGACTTAAATGCTGAGGTTATCCATTGCTGAGAAATAACTCAAGAAGTTGCAGGACAAGAGGGGCTTTTGTGAAAACAAAAATATAGGGGTATTACCAAAAGGTGATCAGATAATAAACTTGATTTTAAAATAGTGAATTGGAAGTGGTCTTGTGCTGATTGAGCAAAAGTAGTGATTACTGTAGAAAGAAAAAGAAAAAGAATTTAATTTTGTGGTAATGTTTTGAATATGCATTTCTGTTGTCATGGCATCTTATTGAGATATGACTCAATATGCAAATTAGTTGAATGAGTGGAGACAGAAAAAAAAGAACAACTCAAGTTTCCTGTCTGAATGTACTAAGTTTGCACTGAGAGAAACATATCTGTGACTGGATGAGAAGAATTGCTTGGTAAAATATACGATAGCAGGCACAGGATAATTAAATAAAGTGGTTAGGTTTGTGACTAAATGCAGTAGTGCAGATCTGGAGAAGAAATTTATAATTTAGTGAGGATGCATGGTCATAAAGTGTTTAGGAAGTGCTTAATGGGCAATACTAGTGTTGTGCGAACTGTGCGGCTGTTAACAAAACTTTCTGTGTATGTAGCAGGTGAAACTATGTCAGTGGGCTCCAGAGCACGTGAGGGCAACCACTAAAATATGATGTGGGGAAAATAAACAGAGGTAGTGATTTTTTAAGTCTGATTTCAGACCATGTAAGTAGTAGTTAAGCCGGGAGTAGGGCAAAACCTTTATGGCCCAGAAGTTCTAATTCCGACAACATATTGTTACACTAGTAAGCAAAACTTTTCTGTGATTAATCGGGGAGATTTTGGGGGGTTTTGTTTTAGTGATAGGTTAATTCTGCCACTTAGGTTAGGGTTGCTTTCTGTTTTCAACAAAGGGAGTTTTTCTATACATGGACATGTCCAGAACTGGGCCCATTATTTTTGTAACAGTGCACTTAGAGAAAACCTGTCAGGTGTCACCCTTATGGTGATGATGTTTTGTGCTTTAATGGTTTAATAATCAGCTCTTTTTTCTTATTTTTGTTCTTAGCAGGCCTGCAAGGTTGAATAAACAGCGTTGTAAAACATTTTCGTGAGAGCAAATATAAGGTGAGCTTTTCCAGATTACAATGGGCTGAGGAGAAGGCTACCTGTGGGGACCCGATCAGCGTGTGAGTCCCTGTCTAAAAGGATTGCAGCGAGTCAATCCAGTCCAAAATCATAATCAACTGTTTTTTCTTTTAAAAATGATGATGTGATTTTCCTGGTGATGGAGACTGGAATAGGTTGCGCCTGAGTCTCCACTATCAGCAATATCTCGTGTGAGTGCATGTGCATGAATGTGTGTGACTGGACTGTTATGGTCTGACAATGTGGACTAAAGTGTTGACTGACTTGACACTGAGACAAAGACTGGACCAACGTTAGGATGAGTAAATGTTGACAAACAATTCACCGCGTCGGTCAGAAAAGGGTGGATGCTTTGCTTTGTTTTGCTTTTGCCAGAAGCAGGAGGTTTAAGGGAGACCGGAGGGGGAGACTGTAGGTTCACATGAAAGTGTGGAGCTGCAGACTTAACCCTTCCGCTGCTAATTTTGGGTTGCTGATGTTTGCTTTAAGAAAATTTTTTATATTACTCATGTTACCATTAACCATAGCAGGCCACTGTAGAAGTCAATTAAATTTTATAGAGGAAAATAGTCAGAACCAAATCAATATTTATCAATTACATAGGGGAATGGTAGACTTGTCACATTCAGAATACAGTTATGGAATAACAAGCACTGGTCCAAGGGACTGAGGTTTTTTCCCTTTAAAATATTAAATTATTAAAAAAGAGCACAGCCAGTAGGGGCATGTGATACGAGGTGGTACTGCAGGAAAACAAGAGCAAAGTAAAGAAAGCAACCTATTTTGGTTAGCTCTGATAAATTCCAATTAAAAATGTACCATTACACTCAGAGGATCAACATGAAATTTAAACATATGCAAGTTTTGTATGAAGCACATGACTGATAACTGCTCTGTCCTAAGTTTTGTTTCTTATAGCACCCATTGGATCACACCACGAATGTTCATGCAAATGGGCCACATTCACAGCTGTACTGACTTGTGGACGCTGTCTATTTCATGTTTAAGGACTCTTTTTTTTCTTTTTGAAAAATTGAAAAATAGTGTCTAAGGGAAGAATATGCAGTGCCACACTATCAGATGCCAGTGACGGTTGGGCTCAGTGACAAATCAGGTGAGCTGGATTCATGGCTGAATAAAGACATAAATTCCCCTGCTGTAATCAGTGAGGGAAGGACAGTGGGGAAAACTGAGTTTCAAATGTGAAGTTGATGCTAACACACAGGTTTTGTTTCTAGGTAGTTCTGCGGATGCAGGCTCTGTGTGGAACCAGGAGTTCAACAGATTTAACATGATAATTAAACTGATTTCATTTCTTAACACAGGTTTGCAGGCCCCGAGCAAATATACTCGAGAGGAGAATCGCTGAGGTTTTCTGAGAAATAATGTGACTAACCTTTTTCTTTTAATTTCCTAGATGTGGTGAAGCCTTTTCATTCTGTGTGACACATAAAATGTGTCAGACGGGGAATTGTAGGTTTAATTTGAAACAATGGGTTGCATGATCGGTGTATGACTTTTTGTGTGTTTGATAATTTAGGTACGGTAAAACCTAAGCATAAATCATTGTTTTCACGTTTAAGCTTAAAGGATTGAAATAAAATGAATCCCGTTTAGAAGATAAAATGCCTGTGTTCATGAGAAGCTGAGACAGCAGCCTGAATGAAACATATGCTTTGGTGTAAGAAGGGAAGATGTTAAGATTGAAAATGTTAGATTTTTCTTTGATCTTTTTTTACTAGAATAAGTGGTTATAATTAGTTTTTATACACACATTGCAATTGTGCTCATAGGAATTGCTACTCAGTCTTGTGAAGGTCATAAGCTTAGTTCATATATAGGAGGAAAATGTAGGAAAATGACTTAGAGTGCAGCAAAGGTCAATGCAAACACGCTTACAGACACAGACAACACGTAGATTCATTTCTAGGTCAGAGGTAAGACACATTTTGCTTGTAACTGCATTTTGTACCTGCATAGCAAGAGTTTTTGTACAGGATGTGCTCATGATGTTTCAGAGATAAGGGTGAAGAGAACGAGCAACAGGAAACACCTGGAGTGAAGACGGTGAAAACGGCTCTTTAAGTGTGTTAGAGGTTGTCAAGAGTGTTGCTTACACACAATTCAATTCAATTCAATTCAGTTTTATTTATATAGTGACAAATCACAACAAAAGTCGCCTCAAGGCGCTTTATATTGTACAGTAGATAGCACAATAATAAATACAGAGAAAAACCCAACAATCATATGACCCCCTATGAGCAAGCACTTTGGCGACAGTGGGAAGAAAAAACTCCCTTTTAACAGGAAGAAACCTCCGGCAGAACCAGGCTCAGGGAGGGGCGGGGCCATCTGCTGCGACCGGTTGAGGTGAGAGAAGGAAAACAGGATAAAGACATGCTGTGGAAGAGAGACAGAGATTAATAACAGACATGATTCGATGCAGAGAGGTCTATTAACACATAGTGAGTGAGAAAGGTGACTGGAAAGGAAAAACTCAATGCATCATGGGAATCCCCGGCAGCCTACGTCTATTGCAGCATAACTAAGGGAGGATTAAGGGTCACCTGGTCCAGCCCTAACTATATGCTTTAGCAAAAAGGAAAGTTTTAAGCCTAATCTTGAAAGTAGAGATAGTGTCTGTCTCCCGAATCCAAACTGGAAGCTGGTTCCACAGAAGAGGGGCCTGAAAACTGAAGGCTCTCCCTCCCATTCTACTTTTAAATACTCCAGGAACAGCAAGTAGGCCTGCAGAGCGAGAGCGAAGTGCTCTAATAGGGTGATATGGTACTACAAGGTCATTAAGATAAGATGGGGTCTGATTATTTAAGACCTTGTATGTGAGGAGCAGGATTTTGAATTCAATTCTGGATTTAACAGGAAGCCAATGAAGGGAAGCCAAAACAGGAGAAATCTGCTCTCTCTTTCTAGTCCCTGTCAGGACTCTTGCTGCAGCATTTTGGATTAGCTGAAGACTTTTCAGTGAGTTTTTAGGACATCCTGATAATAATGAATTACAGTAGTCCAGCCTGGAAGTAATAAATGCATGAACTAGTTTTTCAGCATCACTCTGAGACAGGATATTTCTAATTTTAGAGATGTTGCGCAAATGGAAGAAAGCAGCCTTACATATTTGTTTAATATGTGCGTTGAAGGACATGTCCTGGTCAAAAATGACTCCAAGGTTCCTCACAGCATTACTGGAGGCCAAGGTAATGCCATCCAGAGTAAGAATCTGGTTAGATACAATATTTCTAAGATTTTCAGGGCCGAGTACAATAACCTCAGTTTTATCTGAATTAAGAAGCAGAAAGTTAGCGACCATCCAGGTCTTTATGTCTTTAAGACATTCCTGCAGTTTAACTAATTGGTGTGTGTTACCTGGCTTCATGGATAGATAGAGCTGAGTGTCATCTGCATAGCAGTGAAAATTTATGCTATGTCTTCTAATGATGCTGCCTAGGGGAAGCATGTATAATGTAAACAGAATTGGTCCTAGCACTGAACCCTGTGGAACACCATAATTGACCTTAGTGTGTGAAGAGGACTCTCCATTTACATGTACAAATTGGAGTCTATTAGATAGATATGATACAAACCACTGCAGTACAGTACCTGTAATACCTACAGCATGTTCTAATCGCTCTAATAGGATATTATGGTCAGCAGTATCGAACGCAGCACTGACGTCTAGCAGGACAAGCACAGAGATGAGTCCACTGTCAGAGGCCATAAGAAGATCATTTGTAACCTTCACTAAAGCTGTTTCTGTGCTGTGATGAGCTCTGAAACCTGACTGAAACTCTTCAAATAAGCCATTCCTCTGCAGATGAACTGTTAGCTGTTTGACAACTACTCTTTCAAGGATTTTTGATATAAAAGGAAGGTTGGAGATTGGCCTATAATTAGCTAAGACAGCTGGGTCTAGAGATGGCTTTTTAAGTAAAGGTTTAACTACAGCCACCTTGAAGGCCTGTGGTACATAGCCGATTATTAAATCAGATAAAAAGTCTGAGAAATCAGAGAGAAACTCTGTGTAAGGCCCAGGTGGACCATATATGATAACAAGTAAGACTGGTTTCTGAGTTTTACAGCTGGGGTGGACAAGGCTAAGCATCAGGCTTTCAAATGAATTAAAAGTCTGTCTTGGTCTTTCGTTAATTAATAGACTGGTGTGAAAAATTGCTGCCACACCGCCCCCTCGGCCTGTGCTTCGAGGTTTCTGGTAGTTAGAATGACTCGGGGGTGTTGATTCATTTAAACTAACATAATCATCCGGCTGCAACCAGGTTTCTGTAAGGCAGAGTAAATCGATTTGTTGATCAATTATTAAGTCATGTACTAACTTGGACTTGGAGGAGAGAGACCTAATATTTAATAATCCACATTTCATTGTTTTACTCTTTGGTTCAGATGTGGATACTGTATTGTTCTTTCTTTTTGATTTTTCATGTTTAAATTGTTTATTGCTGGTTTTTAGTTTGTTTTTTGTCTGTTTGGGAGCTGACACAGTCTCAATGGAGATGGGTTTTTGGGGGGGGTAGCAGGAGGAGGGAAGCTGCAGAGAGGCGTGTAAGACTGCAACTCTGCTTCCTGGTTAGTCATATTTTGGGGGGTTTAATAAATTGGTCCATATTTCTAGAAATGAGAGCTGCTCCATCCAAAGTGGGATGGATGCCGTCTCTCCTAACAAGACCAGGTTTCCTCCAGAAGGTTTGCCAATTATCTATGAAGCCCACATCGTTTCTGGGACACCACTCAGACAGACAGCAATTTAAGGAGAACATGCGGCTAAACATGTCACTCCTGGTCTGATTGGGGAGGGGACCAGAGAAAACTACAGAGTCCGACATTGTTTTGGCAAAGTTGCACACCGATTCAATATTGATTTTAGTGACCTCCGATTGGCGTAACCGGGTGTCATTACTGCCGACGTGAATTATGATCTTACTGTATTTACGTTTACCCTTAGCCAGCAGTTTTAAATTTCCTTCAATGTCGCCTGCTCTGGCCCCTGGAAGACAATTGACTATGGTTGCCGGTGTCTCTAGCTTCACGTGTCTGAGAACAGAATCACCAATTACCAGAGTTTGACCCCCGGCGGGTGTGTCGCCGAGTGGGGAAAAACGGTTAGACACATGAACAGGTTGGTGGTGTACCTGGGGCTTCTGTTTAGGACTATGCTTCCTCCTCACCGTCACCCAGCTGCCCTCTTTCCTCAGCTGCTTGGGGTCTGCCGGGGAACAGGTAGCAGGGCCTGCGCTATCTTCGGCTGCACCAGCTACAGGTGCCTGGCTAGCTACGGGTGAATGAAGGGTGCGAAGCCGAGTCTCCAATTCAGTAATCCTGGCCTCCAGAGCTGCAAATATGCTACATTTGTTACAGGTATCATTACTGCTAAAGGAGGCCGAGGAGTAGCTAAACATCTGACACAATGAGCAGGAAAGTGCAGGAGGGACAGGTGAAAAAGCCATGGTGCTAACGAGTCGGCTACAAGCTAAGCTAAGCTAGCGAAACAGTACAGAGACAGTGAGTGAATACTTTGGCTATAAATTAGGTAGTGAGTACACAGAAAGGGTGGTTCACATGAAGCACGTGAAGATTATACTATGAAGAAGGAATGTATCTAAAAGTTTTTAATTAAATTGCTAAGCAGAAAAGCTACTCAGAAACACCACTGTGTTTGAGCAGGAACAGGAAGTGATACTCTACCACAAAGCGAGCGAACACCACGTCACATAAATAATATTGAGACTAATCATATATAATTGATAGAGCCCAGAACATGATAGTCTGAACTAACTTTGAATAGCTGAAAGAGGAAACAGGTTAACTCTATAGAGACTGTTTCCACAGATTGACCAAAGTAATCTAGGACCATTTACTAGAAAAAGCTAATTATATCTGTTTGGATTTTACAGTGAGCAGTGAGGGAAGTCAGAAGTGGGTTTAAACTGGGACTTTTGTCTTGGCCTTGTCTTGGTCTTGACGGACTTTGGTCCCGGTCTTGGTCTCGGTCTTGCTCTCTCAGATCGACATAGACTGTATCCCAATTCAGGGTCTGCAGCCTTAAAGTACGCAGCCTTAACGGTCCACAAGGGCCGTGTACTCAAAGACCACTAAGGCCAGAAGTGAGAGGCTTGTGAAATGGGACGGTCTAGCCTCCATCGTGCTGCCCAGGTTGCCCAGCAACCATGATACTAACCGCTGGAAACGTTTCATAAAGCTTTGTTTGACAGAAATGAAGGAGAAATTATATAGAATTTTATAGAATTAGAATATGATGTAACACTATAGATCAACTTACCTCAGAATATATAAAGCATATAAACAATTACAGCAATATGATGCAACAAACACAGCAGTGCTACTAATCCAAAATACTCAAAGCTTCATAGAACTGAAACAAACATTTATTTTTAGCTCCATTCTGCTGCTGACACATATTTTAGGTTTTTGAACATTAAACCTGTTGCTACCTTTCATAGTGTTTAACTTGAAGGCCCTGAGTACTTTCTCCCACACTGAAAACACTGGAATGATAAAATTTTTTGAACATTACCTAATAAGGCTGATTCAGGACAGACAGTTATTTTAAACTTGTCTAGCAGTCCTTCACAAACATGGAACAGTCTGTCTATTCTCTCCATCTGTCAGCTGCTGCTGGCTCTTCCTCCTCCTCTTCCTCACACACTGCTGAGTTTGTCCTGGTGGATCATCAGGGGTGCAAAGCCTCACAGATGATGTGCAGCAGTGGGTCCCTCAGTCTGTCCTCACTCTGGACACTTGCAGTTATCACACATGGAAATCAAATGTGTGATAAGCTGCAGGATTCAAACACAAGTGTAACTTATAAATACATGTTCATACTTTTATTCCACAATCAGAGAGAAAGAAAAAGAGAGAGAGTGCAGGACAGACAGACAGGTGACAGTCTCAGGTGTATACACTGCTACAAAACAGCGCAAGAGAAGGAGGATTTAGTGTTTGTGTTATTACGAGTGCTAAACAAGAAGAGTTCCCAGATGGTCCAGTGGACACATGTGTGACTCCTGTGATTAAAGCATCTTTCTTTCAGCTTAACGAGTGAACCGTCAGCTCGTTCAAACACACGTTAAAGTCTGTTTGGCTCGACACCACCGAACAGAGGCAGCAATATAACATAGCTAACATTAACAGTGCAGTGAATCCTGCTTGTGCCGTCATATTCAGGACTGCAAACCGAGCAGCATCACTGACTTTCAGCTTGTTGTGTTTGTAGATATATGACTGACTTTAATTATCCATAAAATCATCACATTCTCTGTAAGATTAAGGTCAACTATATATATATATATATACTTCTATACTTATATATATATATATATATATATATATATATATATATATCAGCTGGATAGCGTAGTGGTTAATCGCAAGTTCGATTCCTGCCTGGGGTGTCTGTATCCAGTAAGGGTCCTAAGGCTAGACCCCCTATGCCAAGTGAGCCTACCAGTAATGATACCTGTAACAAATGTAGCATATTTGCAGCTCTGGAGGCCAGCAGACATGAGCGAGACAGATAAATATGAAGGCATGCCGGCTCGGACGTCGCCTGGATCAACAAGGTCCACGTCAGGGGTTACATGAATAGGATGAGGGACCTATGGATTCTTCGATACCCAACATCCACAATGACGGCGAAACAACTAGTAGTTCAGTGTTCCAACATTCGAGTGCGATAGGAGAAGGATTGTTGAGTGCGAGAGGAACTGACCTGAAAGATAGGATCATGGCCAAGCTTGAAACCTTGGCCATGATTACGTGAAGTACCCTCAGAAGGTCTGCTAGATGATGTTAATGCAGCACTACGGATGATACCTACAACCACGATTACCGACACTAACAAGCTGATCTACACTACGGCAGCAGTGATCAGTGAGATGCTTGGCTACAAGTTGAACAGCCACACGGGGCAGTACCCTCCATGGAGAAGGAGGCTAGAGGGCAAGATCAAAGTAGCACGAAGGGAGGTTAGCCAACTAACGGAGTTGCAGAAAGGCGCGACTAAGAAATATAAGTATAAGAAATACAGCAAGCTGTCCATACCTGAGGCCTTGGAAACTGCCAAGCAAAGACTCACAGCCTTGGCCAGCCGCTTGAGGAGGTACACCAGAGAGATAGAAGGCAGGAGAATAAACCAGCTGTTCTCCACAGAACCAGCAAAGGTGTACTCTCAGTGGCAAGGGAACAATAACAGAACAGCAATACTGGAAGAGCATATGGGAGAAAGACACGACCCATAACGTAGCCTAGTGGATCTGAGGGCAGACCATAGCGACCTCCCTGAACAGGGTCCAGTAACCATCACAGTGGCAGACATCCAAGAAAGGGTCTCCAGTATGAAGAGTTGGACAGCACCACGCCTACTGGCTGAAGAAGCTGACTGCACTCCACGAGTGTCTGGCAGCACAAATGAACCAGCTGCTAGTTAACGAGAGACACCCGGAATGGCTAACCGAAGGTCGGACGGTCCTGATCCCCAAGGACCCCAAGAAGGGACCGGTCCCATCCAACTACCGACCAATAACCTGCCTCAGTACTACATGGAAGCTCCTGTCAGGCATCATATCGGCTAAGATGAACATGAACATGAGCGGGACACAGAAAGGGATTGGCAAGAATACCAGAGGCGCAAAACACCAGCTACTGGTAGACAGGACAGTCAGCCAAGACTGCAAGACCAGACTGACCAACCTGTGCACAGCCTGTTACATAAGAAACATCCACATCACGAAGCGACAGCGTGCTCAGTGAATACCTCAGGCAGCAGAAACCCAAGAAAGAGGAGGAAGGCGAGGAACCATCATGGAAGGACAGGCCCCTGCACGGTATGTACCACCGGCAGATAGAGGAGGTGGCTGATATCCAGTGGCTGGACAAAGCTCGACTGAAAGACAGCACAGAGGCACTAATCATGGCAGCACAAGAACAAGCTCTGAGTACAAGATCCATAGAGGCTGGGGTCTATCACACCAGGCAAGACCCCAGGTGCAGGCTGTGTAAAGATGCCCCAGAGACAATCCAGCACATAACAGCAGGGTGCAAGATGCTAGCAGGCAAGGCATACATGGAACGCCATAACCAAGTGGCTGGCATAGTGTACAGGAACATCTGTGCCGAGTATAACCTGGAAGTCCCGAGGTCAAAATGGGAGATGCCCCCAAGGGTGATGGAGAATGACCGAGCTAAGATCCTGTGGGACTTCCAGATGCAGACGGACAAAATGGTGGTGGCTAACCAACCGGACATAGTGGTGGTAGACAAACAGAAGAAGACGGCTGTAGTGATTGATGTAGCGGTTCCGAATGACAGCAATATCAGGAAGAAGGAACACGAGAAGCTGGAGAAATACCAAGGGCTCAGAGAAGAGCTCGAGAGGATGTGGAGGGTGAAGGTAACGGTGGTGCCCGTGGTAATCGGAGCACTAGGTGCGATGACTCCCAAGCGAGGCGAGTGGCTCCAGCAGATCCCGGGAACAACATCGGAGATCTCTGTCCAGAAGAGCGCAGTCCTGGGAACAGCTAAGATACTGCGCAGGACCTTCAAGCTCCCAGGCCTCTGGTAGAGGACCCGAGCTTGAAGGATAAACCGCCCGCAGGGGCGCGCTGGGTGTTTTTTTAGAATTTTTTTTAGAATTAAGATACTGTACCAGTTCCAAGGAGAATACATAAAAAGAGGGATGTCTTCCTAAATATTTGGACTTGTGAATATGAAATTTAGCCATTAAAATTAACAAGTTAATCATATATCTGTTATCAAAGTTGAATTGTCTTTGGTTTTTGTGTAGACCAAATAAAACATATTTCCAAAACAGTACAAATCCCTTAAATACGTTTTCTGAGGTAAAAACACATAAACTCTGCCAAAAATCTTGTACAAGGTTACAAAACCAAAAAAGATGTATAGTAGATTCCTTGGAAGTTTTTCAAAAGCTACAGCTTGTATCAATGTCTAATTTGAATTTGCTTTGAAGATAATCTTTAGAAGGATAAATTCTGTGTATTAATTTATAAGAAATATCTTTAATTTTGTTGGTAATTAAAAACTGATTAGGGAGTCTCCAAACTTCGTTCCACATAATACCATCTGACAGCCGGTTCCAGAAAAAAATTACATATGGTACCGTGGTTATACTACTCTGAAATAAAGCTCTGATCGATTTATTGTTGTTTTTAGATTGCTTAGAAAAGCAAATCTTGCCAACAAAAGTTTGCATGGGAGATGCCAGCAGACTGTGGAATGAAGTGATATTAGGTTGATTCTTAAACAGCATACAAACCCCTGATGGTGTTGATCCAAATACTTTTGTATAATCATGACGATTTATAGCTAAATTGAAATGTAAACGAAATTCTTCATAGGAGAAAAGCATACCATTCGAATCAAATAATTGGTTGACTAAAACAATGTAATTCCTAAACCAACTATCTAAGAAGAGAGATTTTCTTTTAAATAAAATATCCTTGTTATTCCAGATATAATAACTGTGTGGACTAAAGTTATGCTTGTAAATAAGAGCCCAAGCTAAAAAAGCTTGACGATGCAAAGCAGAGATTTTTAAAGGGATTTTATCAATATCAAAATTACAAGTAAGGAAAAATTCAGTGCCACCTAACTTAGAAAACATGAACACAGGTATAGTATTCCAAATGGAAGTAGGCTTAGTAATTAGATTCTTTAAACAATTTATTTTGAATGTGTTATTTAAAGTGTTAAAATCTAACACATTAAGTCCTCCATTGACATAGGAGTTCATAAGAACTGTTTTTTTTTTTTTAATGTAGTGTGTCCTATTTTTCCAGATAAAGTTGAAAAGTAACTTATCAACCTCTTTTATGAGTTTATTATCAAGGTGCAATGCCAATGCAGCGTATGTAAGACGAGAGATGCCTTCTGCTTTAGTTATTAATACTCTGCCTTTTAACGACAAATCTCTTAAGAGCCACTGATTAAATCTGTGTTTGAGTTTCTCTGGAGTAGGATAGGAATTTTGAGTGATTCTTCTTTCCTGGTTTTTGGTTATTATGATACCTAAATAATGAACTTTATCTTTTATTGAAATGTTACACAAAGATGTTTTCGAACATTCTTTTATCGCCATAAATTCACATTTAGGAATATTCAAGTACAATCCAGAAGCTTTGGAAAATATGGAGATTGTTTCAATAGCAATAGAGATTTGATATTCATCTTTTAGGAATAATTTAGGGTCATTCGCTAACTGTGTTATGAGTAAATCTTTGCCAATTAGCGATGTACCTTTTACATTGCTTGATTTTATATGGTTAGACAATAGTTGGGCAATTAAAAAAAAACAGGTATGGAGAAATGGGACAGCCTTGTCTTATCCCTCTTTGTATGTTAAATCTGGGTGAAGTACTGTTTGTTAATTTAATACTGCTGTTACTGTTATGGTATAAAGTTTTAATCACTGTAGAGAAGTAAGAGCCAAAACCATATTTATCTAGAGCTTGAAATATAAATTCATGCTCCACCGTATCGAAGGCTTTGTAGAAGTCTAAAAATAATATGAAACCATTGCTATTTATTAGGTCAGAATAATCCAGAATATCTAAAACCAATCTGATATTGTTAGTTATATGTCTTTTGGGCATAAAGCCAGCTTGTGTTTCATCAATAACTGAGTCAAGAACCATCTTAAGTCTGTTAGCTATAATTAAAGCAAATACTTTATAATCATTATTTAGCAAGCTAATTGGTCTCCAATTATCAATCATTAATAGGTCCTTATTAGGCTTCGGAATCAACGTAGTCAAACCTTGATTCATCGTAGTGGGAAGTTGTTGGTTTCCTATGCTTTCTGCAAATACCTCAAGAAGAAAGGGAGATAACTCTTCAGAAAAAGTTTTATATAATTCAGCAGTAAGACCATCCGTACCTGGAGATTTATTATTTTTTAATAGCCCAATTGCATTTTTGACTTCTTCTAATGAAATGGGTTCATCACATAACATAGAATCTTCTTGGCTGATAGATTTAACATTCAGCGATTCTAAGAAATGATCTGCAGCTTCCTGAGAAAATGTAGAGCTATAAAGTTCCTTACAGAAATGACTACAATGTTTAGAGATTAATCTGTGATCCTCTGTTATAACCCCATTTATCTTTAATTTGCTAATATTATTTATGCTTGAGTGTTTCTTTTCTAAACTGAAGAAATAATGGGAATTACGCTCACGTTCTTCAAGCCATTTAGATCTTGATCTGATAAAGGCTCCTTTTGCTTTGTCAGAGTATAAACGATCTAATTTATCTTGTAATTTAGCAAGGTTCAATTTATACTCTTCAGTTAAAGTGTCAATTTGTTTAGTAGATAAACGTGTAATTTGAGAGATTATATTTTCTTCCTCTAATCTTTTGGATTTCGCATTAAGGCTGCCAACCTTCCTTAAATATTTGCCAATTTAAAATTTTAATAATTCCCAGTTATTTCCATACTTTAAATCTTCTTGAGCTATAGACCAAAAGTTTGAGATCAGTTCTTTAAGATCCTTTTTCACATCGTCTTTTTGTAATAATGAGCTGTTGAGTTTCCAGTATCTAAATTTAACAACAGAAGAATTAGATAGAGAAGATAGATTTATTTTAATATATATGGCTTTATGATCTGTTGCTGGAGAAGGCCAAGCACCTACATCTATGCTATTTCCGTCAAAACTCTCCGAAACTAACCAAAAGTCTATCCTTGAATGTCTCGAGTTAAAATTGTTGCACCAAGTAAACATTTTGGACTGAGGATATTTGAATCTCCAAATGTCTGTGAGTTTAAGGCGTACCATAACAGCCTTCAATGTGGTATTAATTCTGTTCGAATGTCCTGGAGGAAATTTATCTAATTCAGCATCCATAATACAGTTAAAGTCTCCACCTAGTGATAATTTTGCATTTGGAAATTTATTTAACCAGCTAGATTTTTTTTTTTCAATCGTCAAAAATAAATGATCATTGTCTAGCTTCGTGTTAAACCCATATATGTTAGTTACAATTAAAACTAAATCCTTATATTTTAGGACTTGACATCACATTCTGTATGTAAAACATCCCCATTATATCTGTTTTTTAGGATTGATACCTGTTATGAGATTCTATGTTTTTTATGTGTTTTATTCTTTGTTTTATTATCTTTTAATATTCAAGCATATTGTAAAGTGTTTATATATTTCACAGAATTTGCTGTACTTCCCCATGTCACAAGATTCGATGTATTGCTCCATTGTCATGCAACCCGACAGTGAACTCTGCAATACAAATAGTTTAAGCAGGAAACAGATGCGGGTCACCCAGACTACAATAGAAAACGGATGAGGCACCTAAACCACAACAGGAAAACAGATGCGCGACTCCCTAACCACAAAAGATTAAGTCAGCGCCACGTCTTTTAGAAAGAAGCAGACACACACACACATATACAACTGTTGGTTTAAAGGAATTTGTAAAAGAGGAAATGTGACGTATTTGCATACACGATGTAAACTATAAATAAAGAGCCATCGCCTGCACTCGGGGTGAGTCTCGTCAGAGTTCTCACCCGTGCACGTTGCTGTTATTACATTCTAACTGTTTGAGTGTCTTTATTCAGCCTGAAGAATGTCTTATTAAAAAATAAACTCTTGACATTTAATTGGTCCTCCGAGCCGGATGTAGGACATCGAATTATAACTAATTTTATGCTCCAACGGAGTGACCTCGTCGTTTCCTGACATCGTGGAGAGCCCGCGCTGAAGTCTGTCGACAGCCTCTTTCCTATGAAGGAGAAAAGACCAACTACGTGAATTCGGGGTTGGCCAGCGTTCTTAGTAAGAGGTCCACGATCCTGGGGAACGAGGAGGAATCTCTGACCGGCACTTATATCATCATAACCAGGTGAATATTAACACTCAAAGACACATCGCGAATAATCGTCTTTTAGATTGACACTTTTCTAAGGGAAAAACTCGTCCTGTAGGGACTGGCAGTTTAAAAAAAAGACTCGCTTGTAAGACGAAACTGGCAGTCCAGAAGAGACTCGTTTCGCAATAAAAAAAAAAGCTGGTAGTCTAAAAGACTCGCTTGTAAGACGAAACTGGCAGTCCAGAAGAGACTCGTTTCGCAATAAAAAAAAAGCTGGTAGTCGACAAAATTTACTCCGGGAGTAAATGGGAAAAGGAAAGTGTCAATTAAAATAGGATTACACTGCCGCGTATGTGAATTGTTTGTATTTAAAAAGAGGAAGTGAGTGTCATTTGAAGAGGGACAGTAGGACCCTACACCACTTCTATTGTTTTCCTGTGTCGACTGAAATACTGGTGAGGAAGGGAAAAGGTTGCGCATCATCGCGTAAAATTAAGGCCGCCCTTGACACTAGGACAAGGGTAGAAGGCTGCCTTAATAACCTCCCCTAACTCTAATACCAGAGAAGGTCACACAGTTCTGTTTGTAACATTAGTAATACAAAATCAAAATGGGAAATAAATCAACAAAACCAGAATTGACAGCAGATGAACAATGGTTAGAAAAGAAATGTCCCGGCGCTGGACAAATAAGTGCAAGCCGCTGGAGAAATCCTGATAAATTAAAAGGTCTAACCTGGGAAGGGAAATGTAGTCCCATACCAGTACAACAATTAGGTAAATGTTTACAAGAAGAAATAGAAAAATGTGAGGGTAAAAAGAAAAACCAATGTATGTCTGAGTACATGAATTTTTTCGTACCATGGCAGGAGGAGAGTAAGAGACGTGAGGAAATTAAAAATAAAAAACAATCCAAACAACAGAATAAAGACCAAAAACAGGTGCCTACGACACACACAGCGTGTGTCCAACCTCCCCCTTACCAATCACCTAGTCAAGCTTCCGACCCCGCTCCACCATTACTACCAACACTTAAACCTAAAAAACCCGTCTCTACAACCATCGGGCCCCTATGGGCCAGCCATCCGCGCATTAAACGCCTATCTAACACCACAAGAACAGGAAGACATAGGGAAAGACCCGTCAGGCAGGGATATGGGAGGCATTGTAGACCCTCCAGGCCCTTGCGATGGGGGCATTTTCCCACTGATAGCTGTACCAAACCCCAGGTACGGGCGACCCACAGGCCCGCCCGGAGACAATGGTGTGACACCCACTGACAGGGACAGAATCATACACGCCTATCATCCCTGGAGTGCAGAGGATAGGAAGAATGTGTTAAAAGATGTTCCTCCCTTATCAGAGGGTTACCAACCTTGGGCTGATGCTGTGACCTTAATAAGAACCAACTGGAGACTGGATGGCAGAGAAATGCTCCAGGTTCTACAGGACCTGTTAGGCCTCCAGTTTGCCAGAGTACGAGGCACCTACACAGGTATGACTCAGGATGGCACCAGTGCAATACCAGCCCAGTCAAATACTCTCAGAGATGCAATAGACGGAGTCATGGAGAGGGTCCGCACCCAGCTCGCCCCAAAACCAAATTACGGGAAAATTGGTGAGACAAAACAAAAGCCTCAAGAGTCACCAGGCGATTATTTAGACCGCCTGCGTCCGGTTTTCAGACAAAACTCAGGTTTAGATCATGCGGAAGACTTAAATTCTGCTTACCAACAGCAACTTAAAAACGCATTCTTAAACGGCCTACTCCCTAAAGTAAGAACTATGGTAGACAAACAGTGGATCACACAAGGTACAGGCAACCTAGTGGAAGCCTGTCAATATGCTGAACATGCATTCAAACAAATCAAAAAGAAAGAGGGAGCAGAGACAGGAATTTTTACAATAGATGACGAAACTGGGCTGATAGCTTTTTCAGGAGCTCTCAGACACCCAGGTCAGGGGACAGGGCGAGGTAGACGAAGATATAGAGTAGGAGATCGTAGAGATGACAAAGAAAGAAGCATGAAATGTCATAATTGTGGAAAGGAAGGACATTTCGCACGTGAATGCAGACAGAAAAAGAGACAGTATGATGACAGAGGTGACAGAAGGCATGAGAGACAGGATAGAGAAGATAATATGTGACTAGATGAAAGGAAAGCAGAAGAGAAACCACCCACTGAGACCGAAGTAGACGTTTTTAACATTCAACAGCTCCTACTCGGCTCAGAACATAAACCAGAAATCGTGATACATGTAAATGGCCAGCCTGTAACCATGTTGTGTGACACTGGAGCATGTATGACTGTCTTACGCGACACGCCTCCAGACGTCACCTTCTCACAAGACGCACGCGTTGTGACCTCAGCTACAGGACACACCATGGCAAAGCCACTAACGAACAAACTGCATTTCTTACACGTTGACAGTGGCAGGTCCTGTAAAATGCAGTGCATTATTGACTCAACTTGCCCAGTCAATCTATTAGGCCGTGACACACTGATAAAACTAAACATAGGCGTCATGCCACAACATAACGGCATGCACGCACAATTGATGTTAGCAGATGTAGAAGCATTCATACATGAGGGCGAAGGAGAACCACATTACTATTGGACATTGGATCTCCCTGTTTCTGACAAATTACTTCAAATAGCTAAACGTCACTTACCTCACTCGTCAGAAACGATGCCAAGCAGCGAGCTACATAACACACTGAGGTACAAACAAGCCCCAGGCCCAGACCCACAGTATGATGCTCAAATACACAGGCTAGGACCTCAAAAACTTACCCTACAGCATCTGTATGTGACCAAAAGCGGAAATGCTGTATGCTCAGTGATCCAGCCACCTAAAGTCAGAGATTTAAATAGAATGCCCACTCCACATGTTTCAATAGCTAAAAATCCCGAAACACAGTGGAAAGATTTAGGCATGATTCTGAGAAGAATGCAAGATGACTGCTATGAGAAAACTGAGGAAACACATGAGGGCTGGTTGCAGGGTCGCAGAACAGGATGTCTGAGATATACTCTAGGGTGGATCCTGACTGTACAGCCTAGCACGCATTTGAACGACTCATTAAATCCGTGCTTCCTGGTCGAAGACATAGAATGACATGCAGTAGCGGCCGTAACATGCTCAGATGTTGCTAAGTTACCAGAATCATTATGGTCAGCAGGTCCTACAGATGTAGGCCTCATTAAAGATGCTGACCCAGTTAAAGTCAAAGTCACTTCAAACCACAGGCCAATGAAACCACAGTACCCACTGTCTGCTGAAGCAAAAGCTGGGATAGCACGACTCATTAAATCCGTGCTTCCTGGTCGAAGACATAGAATGACATGCAGTAGCGGCCGTAACATGCTCAGATGTTGCTAAGTTACCAGAATCATTATGGTCAGCAGGTCCTACAGACGTAGGCCTCATTAAAGATGCTGACCCAGTTAAAGTCAAAGTCACTTCAAACCACAGGCCAATGAAACCACAGTACCCACTGTCTGCTGAAGCAAAAGCTGGGATTCGCCCAGTTATAGCAGACATGGAAAAGGCAGGAATTCTAGTAAAAACAAATAAAACGACCTGTAACACGCCCATCTTCCCAGTAAAAAAGGCAAACACTGGCAAATACCGACTAGTGCATGATCTAAGAGCAATTAATGACATCACAGAACAAATACCACCAGTAGTGGCTAATCCTCATACCATCCTAAACCAAGTTACGCCAAAGGAACAGTGGTTTTCAGTAACAGACTTATCAAACGCGTTTTTCTCTGTGCCATTACACCCAGAGTCACAAGAATTGTTTGGCTTCACATTTGATGGCCAAAAATACACGTACACAAGGCTGCCACAAGGCTTCCAAAATAGCCCGACATTGTACGCAGAGGCCCTGAAGAAGTCAATGTCTCTTTGCACTCTGCCTGCTCCAGGACAGTTCCTACTTTATGTAGATGACATTCTGGTAACCGGAAACACGCAGGCAGACTGTAAAAATAACACCCTACAGGTGCTGAGACACCTAGCGGAACAAGGACACAAGGTGTCACAACACAAACTACAACTCTGGCAACCAGAAGTGACCTACCTAGGTCATAAACTGACAGGGCAAGGACGTAAACTGTTAGACAGCAGAAAGCTAGCAGTACAGAATGCCCCAAAACCACTCACAAAGCAACAAATGATGAGTTTTCTAGGGTTATGTAACTTCTGTAGAGGTTGGATACCAGAGTACGCCGCCATGGTCCAACCCCTGCAGAATCTAATTTATGGAAAGAGTTTAGCTCTAAAGGATAAAATAGAGTGGACAGATGAGGCAGAAAAAGCTTTTAAAAACTTGAAATTAGCCCTACAGACAGGCACCGTCCTAGCTCTGCCAGACTATGAAAAACCATTCCATCTACACGTAGATGGTGGCTTAGGTTACATGAAAGCAGTACTAACACAAGCTTTCGGAGACAAACAACGACCATTAGCATTCTACTCATGTAAGCTAGACTCTGTAGCGTCAGGTCTACCAACTTGCATACAGGCATGTGCAGCAGCAGCAGAAGCAGTAAAGAAATCAGCAGATATTGTTTTAGGACACACACTGATTGTGAAAGTCCCACATGCTGTAACCTCAATACTGCTACAAGCTAATTTATCTTATCTGACTCATGCAAGACAACTGTCCTATGTAGGTATTTTGCTCTCACAATCACACATTACCATTGAGAAATGTGGTCAGTTGAACCCAAGCACCCTACTTCCGACAGAAGCAGATGGTGACACACATAGCTGCATGCATAAGCTAGATGAGGAAACGAAACCTAGAGCAGATATACATAGCCTACCACAGCCAGACTTCACAAACGTCTTTGTAGACGGCTCCGCAACAAAAGACAAAACAGGAAGAAACTGTGTCGGTTATGCAATAACCACAGTGGACACAGTCATAGAGGCAAGGCCCCTAGCTTCCTCATACTCAGCACAAAGTGCAGAGTTAACTGCAGTTATAAGAGCCTGTGAATTGCACAAGGACAAAGATATTAACATCCACACTGACAGCCAATATGTTTTCGCTGCGGTGCACCATTTTGCAAAGATATGGCAAAACAGAGGCATGATAACGTCCACCGGGGCACCAGTTCAACACGGTAGCCTACTGAAAAGACTACTGGAAGTCATAACACTGCCCAGAAAATTAGCCCTGTGTAAATGTGCAGCGCACCAAAAGGACAATTCTGAAATTACAAACGGTAACAACTTCGCAGACAAAGCAGCCAAGGCTGCAGCGCAAAACATAAATGACATATTACCCCTACAGCAAGCTGCATCACAAAACGAAAAAACATCATGGCTAAAAGCAGGTGCAATACTGACAAACGACATCATGACATGTAACGGAAAACCAATCCTACCAAAGTCCCTACACAGAACAGCAGCATTAGTGACACATGGGACAACCCACGTGTCAACAGGAGGGATGGTAGAGATACTCTCTAAACAATTCTACACAAAAAATTTTGAAAGTTCAGCAAAAGAGTTTATAAGAACATGCATGATATGTCAGAAGCACAACTCACAGGGAAACATAAGACCCAAGAGAGGTCATTTTCCCACACCACCTCATCCATTTCACACTATTCACATGGACTTTATTGAACTAAGTGAAAGTCAAGGCTCAAAATACGCTCTAGTGATTATAGACGTATTTTCAAAATGGCCAGAGATTTATCCAGTGAAGAAAGCAGATGCAATATCAGTAGCAAAGTGTTTATGTAACCACTTCATTCCAACGTACGGAATTCCAAGCTTAATAAGATCCGACAACGGTACACATTTTGTAAATGAGGTCATATCAAAGGTCTCAGAAGCTTTAGGATTCAGCATAAAACATCACTGCTCATACCACCCACAAAGTGCAGGACTAGTAGAAAGAACAAATGGTACAATAAAACAAAGGCTAAGAAAGTGCATGGAAGAAACAGGAAGGCCATGGCCTGAGTGTATAGGTCTAGTAAAAATGTGGATGAGGTTAACCCAATGCTCGCAGAAGCTGACACCATTTGAAATTATACATGGTAGACCCTTCCCTCTGCCCATCACCAGTGAACCAATAGACAAGTCAGTTAGAGAAACAACCCTAGCAGAGTGGATGACAAAACTGCTAGAGAATAAAGACATAGTTTTGAACAACCAACTGCCGAGTGATTCTTCTCCAGTCTCTTCCAGGTTGAAGCCAGGCGACTGGATCCTGATCAAGGTTCTCCAGAGGAAAAACTGGAGCTCACCGAGGTGGGAGGGCCCTTTTCAGGTCCTGCTAACGACGCCAACAGCGTGCAAGATCGCTGAAAGACCTTCGTGGATCCACCAGAGCCACACCAAAAAGTACAAGGGGACACAAGCCCAGACGCCAGTTCACCTGTCATCTAGTGATCTGTAAGTAAAGGAGAGGGCAGATCGGGTACACCCCGCCCTCTTAACTTTTCGCTTTCAGTCAACACACTAGGTGATCTGGTGAACTTGGTCGACCTGAAGAAACCCCATTGTAGCTCGAGCACCGACCTTGCCCCACCTGCCCGGTAGAGTAACAGGAGATCGGTCCGACCTGCAAAACCAGAAGAGCAACCCATCACTCAAGTAACTACTGCAGACACTTATAAACAATGCCTGACACAGATGTGCAAAATGAACATTCAGACATTTCAGATGGAGAGGACCCAGTCTCCAACAGGACTCGACGACGATGCTGGTCAGAGGAATGCCAATTAATGACAATCATAACATTATGCTTCCTTTTTGTAATTTCGATGTTTCTTGCAGTAGCCATAGTAAGCATGAATTTTGCCTGCACAAATGACCCCTGTAATCCATATTGTCCAAAAGGTTACTCGCCCACAACAAATGACTCAGACCCATGTAATGAACGGACACAAAAACAGACAGTAAGTCGTGAAAAACGCTCCACGAAATCACACCTACAACCCCCAAAAGGTAACTCATGGTATGATCAACTTAATGCATCAGCTACTGATGCCAATAGAATAAATTGTGTGGTGTGTGCAGAAGCTCGCCCAAAATTAAAGATAGTCGGCTACCCTATCCCAAATGGTTCATTAACAGACGGATACGGGGTGGGGTGGGGAGCCTGGTCAGCAACTATAGGTAATAGCGGAGCTAATATGACACAGGTACATCCGCTTGATTGTCTATTAATGCATAATTATGTACCCCATAACAAAACTGAAAGGGCATTCCTTGTAAACCTACTACAAACTCTAGAAACAGTAATGAATACAAGTCTGCGTGCATGTGCTCCAAAAGAACCAATAAAGAACTTAATAACACTTCCGGTCACACCGCCCGAACTAGCCCATAACATGACCATGGTCTGCCTATGGAGACTTAGAGTCCCAGAAAAGCAGGGTGTATCTTTTGTTTATCCAAATAAGACACGTCATTTCAATACTGACACAACACATTGTAGTGAAATATGGTCCGTGGTTGGGTATGGTAATGAATACTCAAACTGGCGTAACTGTAAAAACGAAACCGTATGTTCAATATTAGGTCCAAAGATATACAAGGGGTCTTCTATTTACCTGCGCGCGCCGAACAACACGCGCAATGACAGCCGTTGGGGCAGAGCTATAAAAAGTATACTAGTGCCAAAACTGACGAGACCAATTCCTGGCCTATTGTGGCTGTGCAATGGCACCCTTAAGCAAAGGCTGCCTGCTAACTGGACAGGAATCTGTGGCATAGTAACCTTAGCCCAGGAAATATTAATCCAAATCCCAAAAACACATACCCACGCTTCCCCGTGCTCACGCCGGAGCCTAGTGGAAGACTCAGGCAATAAGGCATGGATCGACGCAATAGGAGTGCCCAGAGGAATACCAAGAGAATATAAGGCCCAAAGTGAAGTGGCCGCAGGGTTTGCCTCTCTACTTCCAATTATCCAAGTAAACAAAAACGTAGCTTGGATAAATTATGTTTATTACAACCAACAACGCCACCTCAACCTGACCAACCAAGCATTGAAACTTCTAGGAGAACAACTGTCTGCCACCTCACTCATGACTGTCCAAAATAGAATGGCACTGGACATGCTTTTAGCTGAACGTGGGGGTGTCTGTGCTATGTTTGGAGATATGTGTTGTACATTCATCCCCAACAATACAGCCCCAGGAGGCTCCTTTGAACAAACTATGAAAATGTTACAAGATTTACAAGTTGAACTGAAGGAAAACGCAGGAACATGGTCAGGACTAGACGAGGCTTTCCAGAACATGTTTGGGGGATGGGCAGACACAATCAAAGTATTAGCAGCCATTTTATGCAGTATTCTAGTGATGTTGGCCATTATTGTTTGTTGTATTGTACCATGTTTCAAAGCTTTGATTAAGAAAGTTGCTAAAGACACTGCAACCGGAATCTTCCTGGCACAAGCTTATAGTCCCATAGCAACTGAAGAAGAAGAAGACTGTGTGTAAGAATTTCTTGTACTTAACATGACGTAGCAATTGAAAATGTGCAAACAAGTGATTGTCTACTGAAGCCTATGAAGTATGAGTGAAATATATTAACAACAGGAGGGAATGTTATGAGATTCTATGTTTTTTATGTGTTTTATTCTTTGTTTTATTATCTTTTAATATTCAAGCATATTGTAAAGTGTTTATATATTTCACAGAATTTGCTGTACTTCCCCATGTCACAAGATTCGATGTATTGCTCCATTGTCATGCAACCCGACAGTGAACTCTGCAATACAAATAGTTTAAGCAGGAAACAGATGCGGGTCACCCAGACTACAATAGAAAATGGATGAGGCACCTAAACCACAACAGGAAAACAGATGCGCGACTCCCTAACCACAAAAGATTAAGTCAGCGCCACGTCTTTTAGAAAGAAGCAGACACACACACACATATACAACTGTTGGTTTAAAGGAATTTGTAAAAGAGGAAATGTGACGTATTTGCATACACGATGTAAACTATAAATAAAGAGCCATCGCCTGCACTCGGGGTGAGTCTCGTCAGAGTTCTCACCCGTGCACGTTGCTGTTATTACATTCTAACTGTTTGAGTGTCTTTATTCAGCCTGAAGAATGTCTTATTAAAAAATAAACTCTTGACAATACCCCTGCTGATCGTTCAGTTCCATGAGATAACCATATTGAATTTCCCCATTGAGATCACCAAAAACTAACATCATTGATAGTAGGACTTGCATGTGGTTTGCCCGAGTTACTCAGCCTTTTCTGAGCAGATTTCGACATGTTGTTGTTATTAAATTTGGTTTCAGATTTAGCAGGTTTAGTGCGCTGATCTTTAAAAAAGTCTTGAAAGCTAGAAAGATGTCAAATATGTGCTATAAAACTGCTTTATATCTTTCTAGTGCTGAGAGCTCGAAAAAACACTCCTCTTCACGCCGCCATCTAGCTCGGCCCTGTGACTTTTGAAGATTTACTCCCTTCTGCCATATTTTGAGGCAAAATTATCCACACCCACCGCCACGCTATGGATTGTGGGATATATGGGACCACAAAGCGTGCACCGGACCACGCTTGATATTTGGGGAAATCGACGGCGCATTCGGAGTATGCATTTGAAGTACACTTTGAATTGGGACAGCCATCGTCGCGTGGCGGTGACGTAATCGCACTCAAAATGCTAACATTAAAAATCCCACTCTTAATTGGGACACAGCTATTGGCTGTATCCCAATTCAGGGTCTGCAGCCTTAAAGTACGCAGCCTCAACGGTCCTCAAGGGCCGTGTACTCAAAGACCGCTAAGGCCGGAAGTGCGAGGCTTGTGAAATGGGACGGTCTAGCCTCCATCGCGCTGCCCAGGTTGCCTAGCAACCATGATAGCTGGAAACGTGTGGTTGACAGAAATGAAGGAGAACATATTTTGTTCGTTTGTTTGTTTCTACATGAGCTTTGTGTGATTTAATAAGTATCTGAGCCTGAGACCACAGGACTGTAAAATATGATTGTTGAGCTTCATTTCTGTACTGAACAGTCATTTTAAGATTAGCTAGTAAATAACAATTAGTTAATGATGTTCATGAGACTAAAGTCAGTGTAAATATGAGATGGCCAATATTATAGTTATTATATTAATCATTATAAGTTATTACAGCAGCGAGTTTGAACTCTCAAATCAAATCACTTCTATTGTCACATCACATGTGCAGGTACACTGGTACAGCACATGTGAGTGAAATTCATGTGAGTGAACTCTGTGTCTAATACTGAGCTTCAGTAAAGATTCAAGTTGCAGTTGTTTATATGTCCTATCACCTTAAATCTTCACTCAAAGACAAGTATCTGTGACAGTGTATATGTAGATATATTTTATATAAGAGACAAATATTGTTCTTTTAATATGTTGGCATTACTAAATATGGCTCAATGCTTACATATATGTGTAAAAAGAAAATGTACGAGCTGTGGAAACTGTTTCTGATAGAATGAAGAGTAGACTGATATATTAAATATTCCTTTATTGGGTGAGAAAATCAGACCATGTCATAACTGCTTTAAGTCATACAGAATAGATATCAGAGCCTTAAACAGGCTGACTTCTGCTAAATGGGTCAAACTGGGCAGAAAGTATACAAACACATAACATCCTTATAGAATATGATGTAACACTATAGATCAACTGACCTCAGAATATATAAAGCATATAAACAATTACAGCAATATGATGCAACAAACACAGCAGTACTACTAATCCAAAATACTCAAAGCTTCATAGAACTGAAACAAACATTTATTTTTAGCTCCATTCTGCTGCTGATACATACTTTAGGTTTCTGAATATTAAACTTGTTGCTGCCTTTCATAGTGTGTAACTTGAAGGCCCTGAGTACTTTCTCCCACACTGAAAACACTGGAATGATAACATTATTTGAACATTACCTAATAAGGCTGATTCAGGACAGACAGTTATTTTAAACTTGTCTAGCAGTCCTTCACAAACATGGAACAGTCTGTCTATTCTCTCCATCTGTCAGCTGCTGCTGGCTCTTCCTCCTCTTCCTCACACACTGCTGAGTTTGTCCTGGTGGATCATCAGGGGTGCAAAGCCTCACAGATGATGTGCAGCAGTGGGTCCCTCAGTCTGTCCTCACTCTGGACACTTGCAGTTGTCACACATGGAAATCAAATGTGTGATAAGCTGCAGGATTTAAACACAAGTGTAACTTATAAATACATGTTCATACTTTTATTCCACAATCAGAGAGAAAGAAAAAGAGAGAGAGAGTGCAGGACAGACAGACAGGTGACAGTCTCAGGTGTATACACTGCTACAAAACAGCACAAGAGAAGGAGGATTTAGTGTTTAGCAGGTGAGATGTTAGAACGCTTTTATTTTTTATTTTAGTGGACACTCAATACTATAGACAGCTGCTGGGGTTTCTTTAACCCGAGTAGTGAGAAGACCACGAGCGGGGGGGTTGAAAACGATGTGCCGGGAGTCCGCTGTTGAGTTTTGGACGAAATGCATTCTAGGATATTTAGCTGTACCAAGTCCACACAAGTCACCATCGATGCATGCTCGATAAAACGGGCGGAGCGAGAACACATTCGGGACTTTTTCGCGTTCTCGGCTTGATGCGTACTTCGAATTGGAACAGTACTTGGTCTCCGACTGATGACGTATCACGAGTACACGAGAACGCAAGTACGCACAAGTACGCATATTGAGAAAGGCCCACAATATTCGAAGCACATAGTGCACCGTCGTAAATTCCCCGCGGTGCTCAGGCACTAGGCGACTGAGCACCGCACCCATGTGAGCGAGGGGGGAGAAGCTGCTGCCTGCTGCAGACAGAGGAGAGCTTGGCCGTTTATCAATGCCCAAGTACGCGAGTACGTACTCGCGTTCTCGGTGAGTATGTACCCGCCGAGAATGCACGGGAGTACGTACCTGCCGAGAACGCGAGCACGGACTCGTGGGATGTTTCTCAATTCTCAAGTACGCGAGCACGGACCTGTGATTTGTACAGTCGGAACACCTGCGTACGTGATGATGTCACAGGTCCGGAGTTTTTACTGCCGTCCCCTCCTAATTTAACTGTGAGTAACATGTTATGAAGCTTAACTTTAATCACAGCCAAACCGGTTTACTCAGGAACAAATAAAACACTGAAATGAACCAAACATTAACATTTAGAAGTGATCTAAGTGACTTATATATCATTTTTAACCTCAGTAGTGAAACCTCTATTAATAAAAATAGTGTATATGTACATACGTGTACATACCTTAATAAAAACAAGCAGGTGAGATGTTAGAACGCTTTTATTTCTATTCTAGTGGACACTCAATACTATAGACAGCTGCTGCGGTTTCTTTAACCTGAGTAGAGAGAAGTCCGCGAGCGGGGGGGGGACGATGTGCCGGGAGTCCGCTGTTGAGTTTTGGACGAAATGCATTCTGGGATATATAGCTGTCCCAAGTCTACACCGATGCATGCTCGATAAAATGGGCGGATCGAGAACACATCCGGGACTTTTTCGCGTTCTCGGCGTGATGCGTACTTCGAATTGGAACAGTACTTGGTCTCCGACTGATGACGTTTCACGAGTACACGAGAACGCAAGTACGCACAAGTACGCATATTGATAAACGCCCCTTAAGTTTGGCCAGGTACCAAAGCAAATCATTCGTACTGTACAAATAATGTAAATATGACGGTGTATCACAAAAGATTGATATCAAACTGATCACGTGACCCATATTACGTTACTTGCTCTTCGAGTGAATCAACAAATGGCGAATGAAAAGCCGAACAACAACAATGCTGTTTCTTTAGAGAGTCTTAGCTTACACGTGTGTTTATTTCATATTTTCAGTTGTTACCCTCCGTGGCTAAATAAAGCACTCTAAATCGGTTTCAGTTATGTATTGATGAACACAACAATGGACATAAGGAGCTTCTTTCAAAGAAAAAAGTCAGGAAGATGTTATTTGTATGTTTGTATGTTGTTCAGTATATCTATGCAAAACAAGAGGAATTCCAATACACAGCAGTATATTCACAGTTGAAACCGGATGTTTACATACACTTTAGGGAGAAAACATAAAAATATTTTTTCACTGTTAAACATGAATTTAGAGTAAACTTGTTTTGTTTTGGATAAATAAATATTGAAATATCTTTTGAATTAGTTAAATGTCAGAATAAAGAGAGACAGAGCTGTCTATTTTAATCACTTTCATCAAATTTAGGAGTACATATACACTAAGTTTATTGTTAATTAATAAGAAAACTCCAGACGATTCCATTCTGAGCTGAAGAAGCTTCTGATAGGTTAGTAGAGTCCATGTGAGTAAATTGGTGGCACAGCTGTGGATGCATATAAGGCAAAACACAGAGCCTGTTTCTTTGAAATGGGAAAATCAAGAGATGTCAACCAAAACACCAGGAAAAGAATTGTGGAGCTCCATAAGTGTGGCTCAATTTTGAATACAGTTTGGTGCCATTTGCAATTAAGAAATACAGATAGTTTCTCTCTTTACTCTTAATGTTAATAAATATGTTTTTATATTTATCAATCTAAAAAATTAAACATTTAGTCTGATTTGATGTTACAGTTAAAAAAGTGTTTGTGTTTTTATCTGAAGAGTGTGTAAATATCTGGTTTCCACTGTATATTTGATGATGATGGTGTCTGGCTTGATTGTCAGCACAAAGAGGAAGAGAGAGGAACAGAGAGGAAGATGGAGAATGAGGACAGAACAGAGATGGAACAAGAGCAGGTGAAACACACATGTTTATCAAATGGTTGTTTGCCAAAACTCATGAGAACATGTATCTAGTACCTAGTGTAAACGTAGTGTTTAGATACCATTTGTTACTTTTCAAATTCTATATTTATTAAGTTATGCAGGCTTGTTTGCACAACAAGGCTAAATAATTATATAAACTTTTCTGAATCTAAATAGTGTACTTTGGTAGAATTAAAAAATAAGTGTAGTGCAGGTCTATGATGATTTTTAGTGCTACTATCATCTGGTTTTGATTCTGGTTCTGGATCTTTGGTTAAGTCCTCAGTAGTCCTGATTTTGAACTGTTGTAGTCCTGTTTTAATTCCGGATCAGTTCTGGGTCTGGTTGAATTGGGGTTTAGTCACTGTGTCTTGATACAACCCGATTTTGTTCTGCCTTGCTGCTTAATTAAAAAAAATTGGTTTAAGGTGTCCTGCATATGTGATATTAGTTTTTTTCCTATATGAAGTCTTTTTTGAACAAAACTCAAAACAGAGCCTAATAATCTTTCAGTCATTTCTACCCTCACTTAATTACCTTTCGCTGCTCAGCTGTCACACAGTGGCTCAGTTATGCTCCAATCCATCCATATTGTGGCCAATCACATGCAAGGATATAGGATAATATCATTGTGTGAAAAACAGAGAGGGTGATGGGACGCGACAGTCAAGTGGAGCGTGCGTCTGTCCTCTCAGTGAGTGAGTGAGATAGTAGACAGCGGTGAGGAGGGCTGTGCGAAAGCAAAAGCACATAAATATGCCTGACACCCGTAAACGTAGCAGCATCTGGCTGCAGTTTAAAGACTTTTTTGTCTTGGTCTCGTCTCGACTTGGTCTCAGTCTTGGTCTTGTCTTGGTCTCGGTTTAGGCGATCTTGACTACAAGTCTAATGTGTATGTATATAGATGTAAGCGTGTATATGGAAATATGTGTGTGTATGTATGGATGGATGCATATATGTGTATATATACATATATGTATGTATGTGCGTGTATGTTTGCAGGTGTATGTATAACTTGTACATATCTTTCTTGTGTAAACGTAAATTTGTCTGTTATTGTGTAAATACGTATGCTATTGTGGACATTGAGACTGTGGACAGCTACAGGTACCTTGGTGTTTATCTGAACAATAAACTGGACTGGACTCATAACTCAGACGCCCTCTACAGGAAAGGGCAGAGCAGGCTGTACCTGCCAGCTATGTTCTAGGACACCCTCTGGACCCAGTGGAGGTGGTGAGTGACAGGAGAATGGCGGCTAAGCTCTCATCCCTGTTGGACAACATCTCCCACCCCATGCAGGAGACTCTGACAGCACTGAGCAGCTCCTTCAGTGGCAGACTGCGGCACCCACGATGTGCTGTCAGACTCCACAACAAAGACTTCAAGTGATCAAACACACACATCCACACACATGTGCAATAGCAATAACACAAAGTGCAATACTCTTTCTGGCATCATTGTATTATGCTCATATTGCATATAGCGTTTGTATTCTATTTTATTCTATTGTATATAGTATTTTATTAAATTTTTATTTTATATATTATATTCTATTGTGCACAGTATCTTATGGGTATATTACTCAAGTGTTTTTTTTTTTCCTTCTAATTTTTCTATGCAACTTTGCACTGTCCACTGCTGTAACAAAACAAATTTCCCATGCGTGGGACTAATAAAGGTTATCTTGTCTTATCTTATCTTCACACACATGGAGAAATGCCAAACTGCCTTTCATTGTTCCTTGTAACAGTGACAATAAAAAGCTATTGTATTCTATTCTATTCTAAAAATCGATTCTAGAGATTTCTCAGCCTCCTGTTAGTGATCCTCCATCTCAATGGATGACAACAACCTTCTGAACTGACTAGCAGGTGTAGAAGGCCCTGCTGGACTGATCACCCACTAAATGGATAAAACGGACGGATAAGAGCTCTGGTTACAATTGGATTTGGACCACAGCTCTGCACAGCGGCTTCCAAGTGGTCGTCTTCTATTGTGAAGCACAGCAGAGAAGAAATAACACATTATGACACAGTATGATGGAAAGGCAAATACGAAAAGTGTGTAAATTAATGGATTCAACTCATGTTTTACTTTATATTTTGACAGTATGACTGACCTTCCCTTCCATCAAGTACATTTTTCAATTTCTTTTTCCAAGCTAGAAACACAAAACAAGACACAACTGTTATTATTTAATAGTTTCCATTTGTTTCTTAATTTATTTGTGATTTAAATTTTCACCTTTCATCTTCATCCTTAGTTTGTTCTGGTTACTTTGAATTTTGTAGCTTCGAGCTTATTTCTCAGACTATCTCCTTTTGTAATTTGTAATTAAAAATAGTTCAGTGAGTTTATTTTCCTCCATTCAGATGATTTTTCTGCGTTCTGTGTCACGTCTACATTTCTGTTCTTGCACACCAAGTTATGTCATGTTTTATTGTGTTAGTCTGTTGTCTCTTGTGGTTTTTATTTAGTTTTACGTCGCTTGTCTCGTTTTCTTATTTAGGTTCAGCTGCCCTCCCAGGTGTCTCCTGTTTGTACTGAGCTCCTTGTGTATTTACTCCCTCAGTTTGTCTTAATTTGTTGCTGTGTCCTCCCTCTCTGTATTGTTTCCTTCCTCAATGTATCCCTGTGTTTGCTAGTATCCAGTTTCCCTGCTGCTGCCGTGCCACTGTGTTTTTATAATTTTTGCTACTGCATTGAAGCTGATCTTTGAGCTCATCCTTTGTCTCCTGAGTTCTGCATTTGGGTCCATATTTGAAATATATTCGAAAAACTAACTCTGTAGGTGCTCAAACGCCACTGCACGCTCATGCATGTGTGAGAAAGAAAGAGAAAGAGAGAAATACTGCTAAAACTATACTATACTAGTTGTGATAAATGGTAGTTTAAATTTTGTCCAGGTAATGAACCATTAAATCTCCTCTTGCACCATTTGAATCTCTCTGGAATCACATTACATAGTATGCATATTTTAATATATACTGCCAAATATCACAAATCTGACTTTGCCACCTGCAGTTGTGGTTTTTGATACGGGCCACATGGGTGGTTGCCCGGGGCGGCATCACGGGCATTGGCAAAAAAAGAAAAAATTGCTCGTACTCAAACTGTCCCGACGTCATGCCAGCGCATATTGGGAATGGTACAGGCAACAATCAGTTTTCTGCCGCCCATTTGCTGGGAGTAAGGGCGCCCTCTGTTTGCGAGGTGTGCCTGCTGCTTGCGGCGCAGGGAGGAGAGGGCAGGGCGGCGGGGAATTCTCTGGCTGGCTGGAGCAGCATCTAATAACCAACCCACAAAATAAAACAAAATAAAAACAAACCAATAAACACGAAAACACCAGACATTATAATACAGACACTCCAGAGGGAGTGTTCGCCCAGGGCACCAAATAGGCTAGGACCGCCACTGGCCACCTGGACACATCACCAACTGCTCTGAAGAAGCTTAGAGTGAATTCTCAGGATTTGGAAATAGACACCTGAGGTGAATGCAAAATTCAAATGATTAAAGTTGTGCTAATATTAAAAACGTAAGAATATCAAGATATGATCCAGGAGGATGTGAAACAACTGCTTAGGTTATGTACTTAATGATTATCAATAACTAACTATGAATATTTTTATTTTACAGCCATGCAAACATGACTGATTAACCTGCATGGGGAAAAAACTGAATATCAATGTATTAACAACCAAGAGTGCAATAAATGACCACTAAAAGAGGCCCACACAAAAGGTTTTAAGGCTGTAAGATAGCTGTATGTCACAGAACAGTGAACTTCATTTTGAGCTTACTCATAATCAAATAGCATTTCATATCTTTGTTCACTAAGGCAGGAAAACAGCCTCAAGGTTTTGTGCTGAGTGAATGAGACATTGTGGATTAGTTTCTGTCAAACATGGTTGGTTACTGTTGTCACTTATGGAAGTGGAGGACAGTCCAAAAACAATATGTACAAGACAAAAAAAAGAAAAGAAATTGTTATATCAAGTCAGCCAATATCACATTAACTGAACAACTGATGTTTCATGCTTTTTTATACTGCTTATATAAAAGGTTTGAGACAGACCCTAATGAGCTACTGAAGCAAATAAATAACTGTCACTGAGCTTTGCATATATATCACCGAAAAAGGCAAAGAGTTTGTGAAACAGAACAATTTGGACTGTGAATATAGTTGCTGTGCACGAGCAAACATTCAACTTAATAATAATTCTATGAATACATAACTTCTGTTTGCACTGCAGTGTCATTTCCTGCAGTATGTGGATGACAAAGGCTACAGTAACACTTTTCTTTTTAATAGGATGAGACGTTTAACTTTTGCATGAAGACCGTCCCAACCAATGGTATTTTATTGATAAAACTGGGCTGTGTGATTGGTGGATCTATTCTCACCAACACAGTGAGAAGAGGTTTAAAAAGTGTCCCAGCACAGCATTCACTGCAAGCTGAATGACAGCAATGGCTCACCTGAAGTTCCTCCCACTCCTCCTGTGGGTTGGTGAGTGAACTACTGCACTCGTTTCTTCTGCTTTTATTTTTAAACTTGGTGTATTTGAACCATACCTAAGGTTATGACATATCTATGTTTATAAAGACTTGTTTAACTTGGCTTGATTAAGTCGTGCTTTTTTGTTCTCATTCTTTGTCTCTCCATTACATTAATTTTTGTAAATTTTTCAGAATGTCTCAGAGTGTGAATTTTGCCAGTACATTTTTCTAGCCATGTTGCTGGTTACAACCATAATAACTGGCTCCTGGCTAAGACAATATGTTGTTCAGGTGGTAAGCCAACCATTTTTAAGTATATTCCTCTTCTCTCAGGTTTCACGGTGTGCACAGAGGTGGATTTGCACAAGAGAATCTTTCACGATCATAGCTGTGAGAAAAATGACAGTCTGTATTACGTGCAAATAATTCAAACCAATCGAACACATTACAGTCATCTATGTGGCGGCTCTCTGATCCACAGAGAGTGGGTTCTAACTGCAGCTCACTGTTGGATAAATGAGACTGGATGGTGAGAAATGACTGTTTCACTTAAAACAACAACAACAAAAAAAAACAGTCCAGAGACAAAAATCATTACTGGTATTTTGTTCTTTTACCATTTCCATTGTTTAGGAATATGTCTGCATATGTAGGAATTCATCCCGGTCCAGGAAGAGAGGTGACAATTACTGATCACAAAATCTTTGAGAACCAAACAGAAAAACATGACATCATGCTTCTGAAAATCAACCCACCAGAGAATAAGATTAAGCCTGTTGACTTACCTCAATGTCCACATCCCAAACAGTGAGTTTTGAGTAACCTTGAGTAAGTATGAATTCTGGAGGTCCTTGAGATGTTGATATAATATGTTTCAGGTGGAGTGTAATGTCTTTTTTTTTTTTTTTAGATCAGATATTGTTTTTAAATTAGATATTGTGATAGTTTATTCTGTAATAAAGAGAGACAGATTCTGTTTTCACAGGAGGAACCAGTCAGGCTAAATGAATAAGACAAAGGCCTTTAGACTCAGCACAGTGAATATGTTACATGTATGTTCTCGAAGTAATACATTAATCCAACACTAGCATGAAAATAATTCTTTTTAAACCATAGCAGTGACGGATATTATTCACATTTTCACAAATGCGTGAAACAAATCTGCAAATAAGCTTCAGTGTGAGTTTTAAAATAAATCTTTGCCCTTTCAAAACTCACATTTTCAAAGTTTTTCAAATACTTAAATCTCCAATGTCACAAGGTTTCACACTTAGAAATCAAAGTTAATACAGCAGGAGAAGATGTTAAGATCCAGGAAGAGCAAAAAAAATGTAGCAACATCTGTAGTCTATGAACAAAATGACATCATGCTTCTGAAGTTACAAACCCCCATTAGTGACTGCAAAGCTTCTTTATTAACAATAATGTAACTGAGACTTGAATATTGAGGTAAGGGTTCTGGTTTGGATTTTAGGTACCCGCTTAGGAGGTACATCCATGATCTATCATATCATAACTGACAATAAAACATGAGCATTAGGAAATGGAAGGAAATGTAATGTTTTAATAAAATGTTTGAATCTGCAAAGTTAGATTAGCTGACTTAGAGTGGACTGGAAATACTCAGCCTGCAGACTCCATTCAGATGACCTCTTCATTTATTTTGAGCTCACAAGACACGGACATGAAATTCTTATTTTTTTTTTATTTGTAGGATGGATGTCATTCAGATTGCAGGCCTTGGTGGTTATAGGGTCAATGCAACCTACCACAAACGTAAGACCAGCATTGTTTTGATTATTTCACAATTTTTTTTGTTTATATTATACTTTTTTTTTGTCTTGTGTGCCTGTTATAGTCACTTTTTCATTTTATTTGAAAACCCTAATGACATAAAATATTTATTTCATTTTATTGTGGATATTTCCCTCCTTTTTAAACGGTGCTCAGCTTATTTTAAAAAACACATTTTGTTCCAGAAATGAGGCAAAGCATGTTTCTTTCAGTGTCTGATTTCCTTGTATGAAACACGGAGTAGCTTTTGTTTTTTAAAATTTTTTTCTCTAGTCCCTGGTAAACCGCCTCATCTCCAGTGTGCAAAGATGCATGTTGTTAAGTGTGGGCTTAACCTCACTCCATGTAATTCAACATTATTATGGCCAAATGGAAACACGATGTGTTACAAAGAACCTCGAGTGGACACATGTCCGGTGAGTTGCCATGCTGCCAACATTTTATCTGTATCATTAACAGATGTTTTGGAACAAACAATTTATGTTTTCTCTCTCAGGGTGATTCTGGTGGTGGAGTGATATACAACAACACGATTTATGGTGTACATGTTGGTGGTAAACAGTGTGCCTGTAAAGGACCAGCAACTTCTCTGAAGGTCTGCTCTTACATTCATTGGATAATGCCATTCATTACACCAAATAATGGAAAATAATAAAATGAAAATAACATCCAGAATAAACAGTCCGCTCTTCACACTTGTTCGGTGTGATTTCTTTTTATATGTTAACTTTTAACTTTTGTTAGTTTGTAGTTTCAGGCGTCAAGTAGATCATTCAGTTGTTCAGAAACTGTGATGTTTGCATTGAGGTTGTTGGGTCATTTTTGCCAGATGATATTAAGTACAATTACTACAGTATAGTACAAAATAGTACAAATGTGAGGAATTTGTACTTTGCATTGGTCTTTCCATCACATTTGTGGCTTCTTCTCCACTGCCTCTCAGTGGGAATTGGTACATTTAACTTCACCACAAATATCTGACATCTTTAGTTACTTGTTATTTTGCAGATGAAGATTTGTGCTCATGAAACACATGAAATACAATTTTGTTTCCCTAGTTGATAAATCAGTTATTTGACTTGCATGAATTTAGCAACTATTATTGTATATTAAATCTTTAAAAGTACTTACATTTGAAATCATAAATGTGTGAGAAGCACTCAATCAGGGGCGACTCCAGGATCAAACCTTTAGTTGGGTTCAGCTCAGTCTTAATGTCATGCTTATGGTGCCTTGTAATTAATATAATGTCATATGCTGTTTGCAAATTTAGTCAACCCTTTTCACATTTGCAAACCTCACTTCAGTTGGATACACATTTTAGTGTTACCTTCAAAAGAAATCTAATTTTTGGATGACCTACAGCAGTGTCTAAGAATAACAGATTTTAATATAATACATCATCTTTACGGTGGTCACTTTAGTTTAAAACCCGATGCAATGGCACAGTCATGTTGACCAGTAAATTTCAAAACCAGTTTATGAAAAAGCAGATCAGAGGAGAAACCTGCACGGCATTGTTTCAGTCTCTTAACCACATAGAGGACAGTCCATCAAATCATCAAGTATTTAAAGTACCATTATACAGTACAGACAGTTAAAAATCACCCTGCGACTCCACATACCTGGACAAGAAGCCAACAACTAATAGAGCTGATTTTAAATGACAGCTTTTGAATTCATACAAACCCAAACACTTTGTTGTGCAGACTCAGCACAGAGAATCGTGTTCACCGATTCAGAGAGTGGAGAACAGATTTGTAGTCTGTCACATCAGTATAGTGGCATTCATCCTGTTCAAGGTTACAGTGATGTGAATGTTGCTAAATGCTATTATTCACATTAATAGCAGAGTGCTACTGAAAATCACACAACGCATCCATTTAATGCATGTAGATTTTGTGAAAAATCCACCTGATCTCTGTTAGTTCCAGTCTCTCTGTCCTCGCTTCCTCTTTGTACTGACAATCACACACAAACATTTTATATTCAACTAAAAAAAAATAACAAAAAATATTCTTGTAACAGTTATTTTAAGAGCAGTTTCGGCTCTTCGTTTGATAAGAGCATAGCACACTGCTTAGTTATGAGCGATCATCATAGATGAATGTGGGCAAAGTGGAAGTGACATATATGTAGCCAGGTGGAAGGTCTTTGTTATCGCACATGTCCCTGACTTTGACTTCATGTCCACTCTTACCTGTTTCTTATATGTGCTGTGTTCCTCCATCTTTCTCCCTTTCTCTCCCTCTCTGTCGTCCCCTCTCAGTCTTTGTGCAGTCACCCAAAGGTTAATTATAAGAGTATATCAGAGTTTACAACCGAATAAAAGGCATAAACTGGTCCATATCAATTTGCTGCTGCTGGCGAGGGCGTTGCTAGGATCTTGAAGCATACAGGGCTTACCCCAGCCCTGAAATCTTTTGAATTTTCACTCAATAACAGCACCTTTTAAAGTTATTTACTTTTATTTATTTAAGCGTATAGTAAAATTAATATAAAGTGGTAAATGTTATGCACTACCTAAAGTTTGAAGTCACAGAATGATACTATTTAGTGCAGTTTTTAATCATTACCAGTCTTCATCTTAGAGCTTGTGCTCTTATTTCTCCTTTTAAACTGTGTGGATGTTCACCTCTTCTTCATCCTTCCTGTTCCTTTCACCAAACAGCTCACTCTTGTTCACCTCTGATCTCACTTCCTGTTCTGGTTATAAGAAGGATGCAGTCAGCATGTGTCAAAGACACTCCCTCCAAATATATGATTTTTGATATGATGATTAGATATTTAACATTTTATTTATCAACTTATTTTATGCACTAATCCAATCCATTATTAAACAAATATCATACTGTAGAAAAGCAAATAATAATACACTAAACAGTTTTATGCCATAAGAGCTAAATGGTCACTTCACTGTATTTGTTTCCCACAAACTACTATAGCTAGGATCTTCAAGTTTCCACTATATTTCATTAATCTGCAGCGACTATAGATCATATAAGTATATTGACCTCTATCGTTTTCTTTATGACTTGGCCTGAATACACACACATACACATCTTTGAATAGCACAACAAATGAGGTAATTTTCCATGTGTTTTAATTAGGTTTTAGTGGTTTATGTGTTTTATGTATGTGTGTGTATTTTGGTCTTCAGCGTGAATTTATACAAACTGTAATTATTTCAGATGGAAGATCCATTATTTAATGTTGCTTTATCTTGACACTATGGAGAATAAAGCCTTACATGAGTGTTGCTATATTTAATTGTGTACCTCTGCCTCTATAGCTGAAAAGAGTTTGCCTCTATAATTTCTGGATCTACTGATTTGTTTCTGATGTATCTCTTCTTTTATTTAGCCTGTATTATGAACAGAAAGATGATGAAATCCTCTTTATTTGAGAAAGTGTCCTTAAACTAGCTTTCTTCCTTCTTACTGAGTTTCCAAGCTACCTCTTTGTTAAGTGAATAAACTATTTGAACAAGAAAGATATCATGGCATTTATTATGATACAGTGTGTGTGTGTGTGTGTGTGTGTGTGTGTGTGTGTGTGTGTGTGTGTGTGTGTGTGTGTGTGTGTGTGCTCACTGAGTTGACCTGGTACATCAAGTTTGGATTTCCCCAGTTGTTGGTAAAAATAAAAGATTTGAACTCAAAAGAGTTTGAGTTCATGCACACTGGAGAAAAAACATCTAAATTCTCTTTATCACAATCATTTGTATAAAAACATGGCTATTTTACTGATCTATGTTTATTATTAAAGAGGAAGGAAAGAAGAAGAGGAAGCCTGAGCCCAGGTTCTGTCCATTTTCATAACAAGTGACAGCACAGACATCTGAGCTTTTTCGTCATAAAGATTGTGATGTGAAGCATCAGCAGGTAAAGTGTCGTTAAAGTGTCACTTCAATAATGCTGCTGGGAGAAAGAAGTGCTGACACGTACTAGTTTTGAATAGAAGGCTTAAAACACAAACACTCTAATATTGGGTGTTGCTTTTACGCTTAAAGAATATAATAAGTTCTAAGACAATTCATTTGACTTCTCACTGTCCAAGTTGCGTTGTGGTATTTACTTTATCATGAATGTATGCTACTTTGTTCTAGCGGCTGTAAACTTTTTCTGTATTCATGAAATAAACTAGACTTTCACAGTCTGCATCTTCCACAGTTTTCATGCTTTTGTTCACTCCAAATTTGACACAAACCCACAGACAACCAGAGTTAACTAACTATGTGGAGCAAACACAGACACTGTAATAGCTGATTTTTCTAATAAACACAATCAGGTTAACATTAAGGTTTAACACTGAAGGAGATTTGTTCCATAGTCACAGTTATACTTGTATTTCCTTTACTTACATCCAACACTACTATGTTCTATTTCAATCCAGCTGCTGGCAGTTTATCCATTGTTGTTTTGGACAAATAAGCTTAAAGCTAAACCTTCATGTTTCTGATGGGAAATTTTGTTAAACCATTGCTCAACTTATGTCTGCATGAGAGCAGATAATTATGATGTACTTGTAAAAAGACTTGATAAGCAGGTCACAGCTGAATCAAGGGGTAATAAAAATAAGACCACGCGGTCTCAGCGTGACTACACATGCAGTGGGTTATTGCACACATTTGAAACACTCATTGTGTAACTCAGGATGGACCCCTTATAAAGGAGACAGAGAGGTTCTGTTGTTCAGTCAAGTAAAACCTGGTGAAAGCGTAATTCTAAGACTCTGGTCGTTGCTTAAGTGTATAGATAAAAATTCTTTCATACATTCTTTTCTTACTAAATTAGTATAATCGCCAAATCGATCATTTCATATTTATCTCCTGAAACAATCTACATTCACTTTTTTATCCCTAGAAATGTGTTTCCAGAGTCCAGGTTTAGTGACTTCCTGTCCACCATCACATTAGCTGAGTAGCTGTCAAATTTGAGGGGAGCAGAGAAGATCAGACACCAGTCAGCAGGTCAGAGGCCATCTCTCATTTCACAAATCAATCACTTGATTTATAAATGGAACAAACACACCATCAGACCAGGTAATGACCCATTATGAGACAACAGCCATCTGAGAGGAGATGTTCTGTATCACAAAACATGGGAATCAAACAAACTCTAGGCATTCTGAAATATATAAAGCTCAACAAAAAAACACAACCATATCAGATCCTGGTGTAAGTCATTTTGTTGCTGTTTTTAAAAGTCATTTAAAAAGAGGTCTAGAAAAAGTGTCCAGTAAGAGATTCTACTATTTATGCAGCACTGCCCCCGTGTGGCCACAAAGACACTCAACAGCTTCATTTCTCAGCCTGTTGCCTTCTTTTTTATTCATGATGTAAACAGTGAATGAACCGAAAGAAGTCAATCCATAAACTGTTAAACTGATAAAACAGTCCTGATGATTATGTAACAAGTTGTAGTTGACTAGAGGTCGTTTTGGTATACAATTTAAAGGCCATTTTCTTTTATAAATACACCATACACTTTGTTCTCCACCATTTCTTTTCCTCAAGTCCTTAATGGACAGTGGAGGAACACTACATCTAGCTTCTGTTTAACATTTATCCAGGCGCCCCCACACTGTACCTCTACAGAAACCAAGGGAGAGAGACGGACACACAAAGAGAGGGAGATGGAGAAAATTTAACACAAACTTTTATTTCCACTTGAATCTTGATCTCAAAATAGAAAAAGTTTTATCACAAAATAATTACAAGAGCACAAATAAAAACCAAAGACAAATGAAATAAAAAGGCAAGGCCCTGGGACTGAACACAGCACACCTTTAAAACAACATGATGACCAATGTTTGACCTTTCACCTCTAGCATAGTTTTCTCTGGATTTCAATCTGGCCACCCCTGAAATGACATTTATCAGTGTATGTACAGCATCCATTTTTGGCTTGGACAGTCTGACACAGACCGTCTCCATGGCAACCTCCGAGACTCTTCCTAAAAAAAAAAGTCTCTATATGACCACCAACAAACCTGTTACACCATATTTTTTTCACCAGCTCACCTTTGCTGAAGATGCTTTCTCATACAAATCTAAACATCTTTTGAGAAAGTCCACATCACTCTGATCTGTACTGAAAACAGAAAAACAAGGACAACACCAGCAGAGGCCTCCAAGATAAACCTGGCAACATAAATCTAGATAACTTTGCTTATTTATCTCTTAAAACATTTAACAAAGATTACATTTCTAACAAATATACCAATATAAATATATATTCCAGAAACAGGACATTCCAGTTAGATCCTCTCCGAACTGGGCAGCTCAGCCCATCATCCACTTTTACAAAACAGAAAGCCGCCTGATACAACAGCCCCAAAAGTGACAAAAATCCACCTCCAAAAAGCAAAACTTCTCATAATGGAAAAACAAAAAAGATCGTCAATCCTATCAAACACTTTCTCTTAATCTAAAGAAATTATTCCAACATCAAACTGTACAATTTACAAATAACTACCAAGTCTCTCATGAGAAACACTCTTGTTCACATTAGAGCTGTGTGGTACACAGTACGACTGATCTCTGTGAGTGATTCATTTCACAAAGTGTTTCAGCCTGGTGGCCAGTACTTTTGAAGGAAGTTAGTAATCTGTGCATAACAGAGTCATGGGTCTCCAGGTCTACGCAGAGACAAATCTCTGTTTTTTAGGGAGAAGAGAGAGCCCCACATGATGACTCGATGCCAGTAACAGTCCTTTACAGAAGTCTGCAGGCAGCCCACCCTGTGCAGGAGCCAGCTGACCAGCAGCAGCACTAATCTCCTCCAAAGAAAAGTTAGCATCCAGGACAGCTCTGTCCTCAGAGCTCAGCTGAGGAAGCCCTGCAGCAGCTTCTCCACGCAAGCTTTATTACTTTACTCCATCCCTAACATGGTGGTGTAAAAGTCCACGGCATACTGACCTGCTCTGCATCCAGGAAAAACCACTAACACCACATAAACTACACTAACAACACCATACACAATTACACTAAATCATCAGCCTCACAACACACCACACATAAAAAAAACACAACTTTCAGCCAGACAAACCACACAGTCCACCAAACCTCCATCATTCACCAGAGAGAGGGAGAGATATAAAAGAGAGAGTTTAGTGGATGTGTGTTTGTGTGTGTGATTCACACAATTTATGAATATAATCTCCAATAAAGGTTATGTAGTTGATGAAAAGTGGGTTAGATTAAATGTTTACATTTCTTGTGCATGAAGTAAACTATAATATTTATATGTAAAATTCCACACCTACACCTGTGCGCCCTCACACTGCAGCACATTTTACTCCCCGGTTGCAGAAACCGTTCTATATTTTGTCACAGCTGCAAAAGAAGCTCCACTCAAAGAAACTCAAAGACGATGGAGAGGAAGAGATTTCAGAACATGAGGCCTTTTGCCAGACAGCAGACAGGAAGGTGGGGAGAGAGTGAGGCGGTATGGCACACAGGAAATGGTCGAGGCCAGACTCAAACCCAAGCTCCTGCAGTGGGAACTCTGTGTCCCCACTCAGCCAGGTGAGATATAGCAGAACCATCAATTCAGAGTCTGACAGTAAGGGTGAAGACGAGCCTGACTGTTGGTCTGCTCCAAAACAAGCCCATAAGCAAGCTTTGAAATATTATGTTACAAAATTGTGAAACTGGGACATGAAATTTGATTTGAAAATGAAATTCATCCTGATCAGGAGCTGTTATGATCTAAATGGTGTTCTAGATCCAGTAAGCAAAAAGGAAGAGCTGCAATATGTGTGCTTTTTCATTAGTGAATAAATAATAAAAAGCTATAGTGCAGACTACAGCGCCATCCAGTTGGTGTTCGCTCTCTCTGCGGTAGAGTATCACTTCCTGTTCCAACACATAGTGGTGTTTTTGTGTAGCTTATCTGCGTAGCAGTTTAACTAAAAACGTAGAGATAACTTCTTATTTCATAGTGTAATCTTCCTACTAGAACAACACATGGCCAAAGGGAACTGACTATTTTGCAATGGACGCTTTGTGTTTACATCTTTTTGTAGAATCTGTTTACACATTCAAAATAAAGAGAGAGAACTTTGTTTGTTTTTTGTTTCTTTTAACTGTCTTCGTAGTCTGAGTATACGTAAACTCGGGCCACATGCTTCAGGAATCCTTCCACAAGCTTTCTGCAATAGTTTGCTGGAATCTCGGCCCACTCCTCTTGACAGAACTGGTGTAACTGCCTCAGGTTTGTAGGTCTTCTTGCTCACACTCGCTTTTTCCGTCCCACCCACAATTTTTCTACAGGACTGAGATCAGGACTTTGTGATTGCCACTCCAAAACTTTGATTTATTATCCTTAAGCCACTTTGTAACTAATTTGGAGGTATGCTTGGGGTCATTGTCCATTTGGAAGACCCATTTGCGCCCAAGCTTCAGCTTCCTGGTTGATGTCTTCAGATACTCCACATAAATTTCTTTTCTCATGATGCCATCTATTCTGTGAGGTGCACCAGTCCCTTCTGCAACAGAACGGCCCCACAACATGAAGCTGCCACCCCCATACTTCACAGTTGGGATGGTGTTCTGAGGCTTCAAAGCGTCCTCCTTTTTCCTCCAAATATATTGTTTATCATTATAGCCAAACATTTTTGTTTCATCAGACCACAGGACATGTCTCCAGAGATTAAGAGGAACCTTTTAGCTCATGATAGTACAGGACTCATTTTACAGTGGATAGTGACACTGTGTTACCAGTTTCAGCCAGCATCTTTATAAGGTCTCCTCCCTGAGCGGTATGATGGTTGTACATTCCCATAGTTTTTATACTTCCCACATAGCAGACAGACCTGGCCCAGATCTGGTGTCAAGCTGGCACTGCTGGCTGACTTCTGGCATGGTAAATGACATGTAATCCAGATGTGGGCCAGGCCTGGTGTAGATGGCACTGTCTATGTGATGGCATGCCACATCTGGCCCGATTGTGGTTTGGTTTATGTGGCCCAGGCTCAAAGAAAACAGGTCTGGCCCGGATCCGGCATCAAGCTGGCACTTCTGACTGACTGGTGTCGTGGCAGGTTGTATATCAACCAGATGTGGGCCAGGTCTGGCAATGATGGCACTATTTGTGTTCCTATTTTCTTATTTCAGTTAGAAAACTCAAATGCTATGTTGCAATACTATACTGCTATGGTAGCCAACTTTTCAAATGCAGGTTTGACAAGTTTGAGAGTGTGCACTTTATCCAAAACCTAGTGAGAGTTTACTCATGTTTACCACCGGGTGGCTGTAGCTCAGGAGGTAGAGCAGCTCACCGGTTGATCGAAAGGTTAGCGGTTTGATCCCTGGCTCCTCCAGTCTGCATGAGAGAGGTCAAGGTGTATGAATGTAGTTAGGATGCACTCAGTTAGGTAAAAGTGTGTGAATGTGGCATGTATAATGCACTTTGGGTAATCGGGACAGTAGAAAAGCGCTGTATAAGATTTAGTCTGTTTTGTCATGTTACTTCTGCAATATTATGTTCCGGCACATGTTGTTATTACAAGGCTCGATTAAGGTACTGTCAAGAGATTTATTCTAAAGACACGTCTTCAGCTAAGAGTCTAAGAGTAGAAACACACACACAGACGCTGTGTTTTTCACTTGTATACAAGGGCGGTCACAGAACGCTCACACCAGAGTGGGGGCCCTGTGATGCGCGCTCTGTTCTTGCACTTGTCTTTATTTATATACAAAAGTAATACAACAGTGAATACGTCTATTCATAGGCAGAGGAAAGTTAGTGCGTAGGGAGTGAAGATAAGAGTGATTTAGGTGTATGCATGTGTGTTGTGGGATACAGAAAGACGCGGCCTCTCTTCTTGTTAGGGAGCGTCAGATAAGAGTGTCCAGCTCTCCTCTTCCTGGCAGGAGTGAAATAATAACAGCTTATTCAGCTGTGAGAAAGAATTTATAAAACAGTCCCGTAGTGGACAACAGTCTAAGTCATCAAAAGGTCATCATGCAGTATTCTATCATATGCAAACTTATATCATTAAAAGCTTATACTGACTACCAATACAACTCTCCATTGACAGGTACACATTAGGCTGACATCTGAGGCCAGAGCTGAAACTGTTCTGGGCCAGCACAGGGCCAGCAGTGTGTCTGCAACTGGCCCACGGCTGCACACAATGTGCTTATACATCACCCACATACCGCAAAGAATGACGGCCCTTTGGTGACCCAGAGGTAATCCACACATAGGCCAGCACAGGACCACCAGTAAGTCTGCAACTGGCCTTGTGCTGGCTATGAGAAGCTTAAACTTAGTTTCAGAATAATTAAATCTGAAATTTGTTTTATTGTAAGGTTATTAAAGTTTCAAATTGTGTGACAAATAAATATAAACTTTAATTCTGAAAATATTTAAATATTATCAAATAACACCAGCTACAATATTGGATAATGTGTGTTTGTTCAGCAGAACAGTGTCCAGTATGTTGGCTGATATACTTTATTTACATGATATACTTTGTTTATATCCAACTCATGTCAGCTGTGGTTTGTGAGCCAAGATGGCGCCGGTGTGCATGGCTCACCGTCCACGGCTGTCAGATCCACTTTATCTCTTTTTTTTACTGGAAAGCACTTTCGTCAACCATGTTGCTTTTAAAGTGCTCTGTAAATAAAGTTGGATTGGATTTTAAGATAAAGGTTGAGCTGATTGTAACGTATTACAAGGAGTGTTTTTAGTTATTATTTTTTAAATAAACATACAGTGTTTATATTACATGCTGTACTAGAAATAAGCTCAAGGACGATAAAAGGTCATGTGATTTAGTTACATTCAACTTGTATGCAGTAAAATTAAAAATAAGTTACCACAAGTTGTTTTTTAATTTGGTAAATAATTGATAAAATGTTAAAAGTACTGGTTGTGTTTGACCTCATCACCAGGATGAGTTGGAAATACTTCAGTTTCCCTCAGGTGGCCTTTTGCTGGTTGGATTGCCACTACAGTCTGTAAACTGTAGAGGTAATGTTGTGAGCTCATTGGATGAACAGTTTCTGAAATACTCAGACCCATCTGGCACCAACAACCACGCGTTCTCTTTCCCCCATTCTGATACTTGGTTTGACTTTCAGCAGGTCATCATGAACATGTCTGTATGCTTAAATAGTTTAATTTGCTGACATCTGATTGGTTCACTAGATATTTGTGTTTAACGAGCAGGTGAACAGGTGTACCTGGCAAAGTGGGTGTAACCCTCAGTGTTACTGACATGTTCCACACTGACACACAAAAATACTCTGTGCCCCACACTGTTTTTATTAAGCATGTCTAATCACTGTAGACATTACATGTACCTTCTTGAAGGAGAGGTCAAAGGTCAGTTACCTTTATAGGTTCCTCCTATATGTTAAGACATATACACAGCACAGTTGTAGGAATCAAAGTTTGTAGGTTCTAAGACTTTTTGTCAATTTTCCTCCCATAAATCATAAAGTTGACCTTGAAGACCACAAGTTTTAATGGATTGTTAACATGACCCCACTCTACAGCCCTACAACATTTTAACAGGAGTTATTTAAGACTTTCCAGCTATCCTGTTGACAGAAAAAAATTAACGACCCGTCTCTGCACAGTTACCAGCTGTCGGCTACCTAAAAAAGGATCCTGATGTTATTTGTCTCTCAGAAACAGTTCATAACTTCTCTTCAACTCATCCATGTTACCTAAAAGGTAAACCTGTTTCTCCACCACCTGTTCAGCTCTGATGATTCAGTAAGGACATCTCTTGGTTTCATCTTCATGTTTCCCTCTCACCTCATATCCAAACCGATATCATGACCAGCAGCTGTTACAACTGTGGCTCCAGCAAACATCAGCTGATACTAGAAAGTAAATAAATTCTAACAACAGCTGATCAAGCTTTAACGTGCTGCTGCTGTTTAGCGCGACATCCGCTGGTTTCTGGCTCGAAATGATCGATAAACAAACAAGAGCGAAAAGCCGATCAGCTGATCATTGATCAGTTTCATCATTTAACCTCTTAAGCCCCAAGGGGGTTTCTGAGCTTCCTGCTCGAAAATGTAATGCCCAAATTAAATTGATTATTTCTCTGCAATTACAAACTCTGTCCTTACAATCTTGGTATCAAAATGAAGCTAACACTTGGGAAATTTAATCAGAGGTGTAAATATTAAAGCAGATATTACTGTGTCAAAGTTACTGAGACTGGAACACAGAAAAGTAAGTAGATTTTATTCTCGCCTAATTTTTTTTTGTAATTTTTAGCATATAACCCTTTTAAAAATATGCCTCAGCTCACATTTGGTTCCAGAAATCCAGTAACCAACCTATAAACATCATCTGTGCAAAGATTTATGTTTCTAAAGTAAAACAGTGAAAAACTACAGCCCTGTCAATACATGAATATCCAGACATTGTACAAAAATGTCCAATTTTGGCACACAATTGGACACCATGCCAGTTGATTTTTTTAGGTATTAAAGAGCAGAAAGTAATAAATTTTATTAACAGGCCTAAACATGCTTTTTTTAAAAAATATATTTTGGAAGAATTAACCACACATTTACATGGTAATGGCGCTTTACTGCCCTGCGCATAGAGCGCTTCATTGGCCTCTGGCCCTTTAAACTCTGAGGGGCTGTAACTTTGGTTTCTTTGGTCAATTTGCGTGATTGACACCTCTTTTAATCGTTTTAGCCAATAGATTCAAAGTAACGATGCCACGTTCATGTCACTTCAACCAATCAGACATTGTAATGCCAAAACCCACATGTGTCCAAATTTATTGCATGTGCCTGTCCAGTCACGTGTCTGTAGGTGGGTCTAAAATGGAGGTTGTTGACGGAAAACGGCTCTGATGCAACCTACCGGCAATCATGTGGTTACCGGCTACCGGAAACGGTAAGCCAATTTCTGTCTAGCGCATTTGCGCAGCTGTGTGTTTTTGTGGTCTTCTTTGTGGCTAATTCAGTGAATTTTGGTCTGATCGTGGTGAAACTTGGTGTGTGGAGTCAGTGATAGCTCTGGAAGCTAACCAGCCTATCTTAACCGTTACATGAAGTCTGAAGAATTTCTGGTTGGTTTTGTTTATTTAGCGGACTTCTGCGCATTTACGTAACTGCTCGTTTAATCCACAGCTTGTTTTCGGTGTGTTTGGTGGTTGTAGAAATGGTTTATATACATTTTACTGAGATTCTGAGTTTCTGTGGATACCACACATGTCTGGACTTATATTTCTCAACCCGCATTATAACTGATTAAACGTGATCTCCTTTTTGCCCCCAGTGCGGGGGCATGGGCTTAGCAACAGGAGAGAGAGGGAGGAGAATGGGAGACGAAGAGGCAGCTGACAGCATAAAGACACAGAATAACTCCAGCTTCGTGTTTTTTTCATTCAAGCTGAAGTCCGGGACAAATCGCGTTCCTTTTCAGCCCAATACAAAACGCGGCTGGCCCGGTGTCCACCACGGGTCTCTCCTCCTCCTCTTTCCCTCATCCACCTGCTGGCCTCTGTGGACGCTCCGCCATAGCCACCACCAAACATCATTATTTTACACATCTGCCAGCATCTGGCCAATCCACCACTTTCATTTTTATACCGTTACAAAACAACAACAAAAACGAAAAATCACCATCGGCCCATAAAAAACGAAAATCACCATCGGCCCACGGTATCCTGATGGCCAGTCAGCATGCTGTAAATGACCATAAATGAACTGTAATTACATTGCGGTGAGCTCCATTCATATAGTTCTATCACGTGCACGTGTATACGCACGTTGACAACCGTAACCATAGCGTGCCGAGGGTATATAAACACTGCACAAGGTTCCAATCGTCCCTTTACACTTGCTCGTGGACTTGTTTCGACCTGCTCCAACCTCAGCCTGTGGAAGCTAAGTTTTGGAAAATTTTACTGAAAGGATTTTACTTGAAAGCGACAACAAGTACTTCATCTGTGGATCGTTTGTACTTGTTTTGTTTTCAAGTTTGAAGATGGCTCGCCGTGGACCCCGATCATCGACAGCCACCAGGACTTCGCTGCAGGTACGTTTGAAAATTCTTTAAATTTAAATGACTGTAATAATTTAACAAGTTCCAGTGGAATATCAAGTTTTAACGTGATCAAATATGTGTATTCCAAGATTTTTCCCGGTAAATTGTTTGTATGCTTTAAATTTTCCGGGAGAGGTGTAGAAATTTTACGGCTGTGTATGAATTTGAAAAAAAAGGTGTTACTTTGATTTGAAGCTTAAAATTTGACACTTTTCTTTAAAATGAAATGGTTAAAAATAGCTTAATGGACTAAAATTTGTAAAATGCCTGTGGTAACGGCATCTTCAGGGTGTCATGGCGTCAGAACGCAGGTGTAAACACACAGATCCCGGTGACCGGTCCCCTCCTAACATCCTTTTTTCTCCGGATCAAAGGCTTTTTGACATAAACTATAATTTTTTTCTCTGCTGCAAAACACAAAGATAAAAAAAATAATACAAATAATAATATCAAAAGAATATGAAAACAGTAGTAATAATGGTATCTTATGTTACGGTAATGCTTTAATCGTATTAGATAGCAGAGAGA
>NW_020327753.1:0-25099 GCF_001858045.2 Oreochromis niloticus | reverse complement strand
CCGCCTAATTTTTTTTATTTATTTTTTAACATATAACCCTTTTAAAAGCATGCTTCAGTTCACATTTCACAACAAACAAAGAAACAAACAACCTTTATTTGTCACATACAATCATAAGGGTACAACATGTAGTGAAATGCTTGTGTCTGAGCTGCAGACATTTAATTCCCGAAATTCAGTATAAAATCATCTGTGCAAAGTTTTATGTTTCTAAAGTGAAACCGTGAAAAATGACAGCACTGCAACACATAAATATCCAGACGTTGAAACAAAAAGGCCCAATTTTGCACACATTGAACACCATGTCAGTTGAATTTTTAGGTATTAAACAGCAGAAATTATTAATTTATTAACAGGCCTAAAAATACTTTTTGAGCCAATATTTTTTCTTTTTTACTTTTTTAAGTTGAACAACTAAACAACAAATACATATAATGCAGTTATAGAAAGGGCAGGAAAATGTCACAGCTTGCAGTACTTTTACAACTCATGTATACAAATACAAGTCGGTAAACAAAAAGGAATACATTAGGAGAAAAAACAAAAAAAATGATTAAGAAAGAAAAAAGGGTGCTCGAGGTATAAATAACGTATAAGTCAAGTGAAACATTTGACACAGCTCCTGTGTTTTTACATGCTTTGGAATTTGTGCTGTTCTTTAGATTCTCTAGATAACTGTGGTGGTTTTGTGGTCTTCTTTTGCGGCTCTTTCAGTGAATTTAGTCAGAGCGTGGTGAAGCTTGGTGTTTGGAATCGGTGATAGCTCTGGAAGATAACCAGCCTTTCTTTATCCGGTTACATGAGGTATTGTTTGTTTAGTTTGTTAGACTTGTGTGCATTTACGTAACTGCTCTTATTAATCATGGCTTGTTTTCGTTGGTTTGGTGGTTGTAGAAATGTTTATATGAGATTTTAGCGGAGATTGCCCACAGAGTGAATGTAAAATGCAAATGAAGCAGTAGAAACAGTCTACGTCATTTCCTGGATGCTGTACGAAAAGTAGCGTAAGAATCGAAGGCGTGACCGTTATGATTTTGAATATAATATCTGTGTGTGCGCTGAGTAAGTACTTTCAAGGCATAGAAATGACTCAAAATATTTATAACACTGTCTTTGCTCACTTATAGATCGTTAGACACACAGATAACATTGCATGTGCATGTGGTGTTTGAAGTACTTTCAAGTACAGATGAGATAACACCTTATCATATTATCATCGTCAGAAGTGAGCATATACGCACGCACTCTTATCTCTTCCATGTAAAGTTTTGAATATACCTATAATCCAGGTAACGTTTGATTAACAGCGCACTAATACTATTAGCTTAATCTAAGATATGGGTGTCGGAATAGGTGTTCTCCCACTTATTGCGCTACCATAAAGTGAGGGTACAAGTTAAACTGCCCAGGGTTAACATAGAAAGACAATCATCCACTCACATTCACACCTACGGTCAGTTTAGAATCCGAAAAACGATGTGGGCTTCATAGATAATTGATTGATTGATTTTTTTATTGATTGAATCTTTATTTTGAACATGTTGAAAAAGTACAACAAAATAGAATTAAAAGAGACAATGAACAAAGCAAAACAAAAGGAAACGAGCAACCACAACTCCAAATAACTTTCATGTTCAAAAAGGAGCAGGAAGAAGCATAAGCTTATTTAATCCCACCCCTTTTCCACTATCTAGTATCAATAGACTACAGAAATACCTCCTTGCAATTACATTATATGTCATGTGTATTTTTTTTTTTTTTTTAATATATACATATATGTTTCTATCTATCCATACATACGTATATACACATACGCACATATACACATTTTCAATAACCCCATTAACACCTCAAGGATACACAACCTACAATATATATATATACCCATACCAATATACCCGTGCACCCGCACACACATGAAAATATTAGACAAGAAACCCTATCAAATCTCTACCTCTTCCCTGTACCCTGTAAAAACCATATCCTTAAACCGCTTTTTAACTGCGCCATGCTCGGACATTGCTTCATATCTTTACTTAGTCTGTTCCACAGCTTCACTCCACACACAGAGATGCAAAAACTTTTTGATGTTGTACGGATACGAGGATGTTTTAAATTTAATTCCCCCTCAAATTGTATCCCCGTTCCCTTTAGAAAACATTTTTAGAATATTGTCAGGAAGCAGGTTATTTATTGCTTTATATATAATTTGTGCAGTAAGAAAATGAACCAGATCTGTGAATTTTAGAATTTTGATTTTAAGAACAGTGGATTTGTATGATCTCTGTAACCAGTTTTATGGATTATCCTTATGGCCCTTTTTTGTAATATAAAGATTGATGATAGCGAACATTTGTAAGTATTGCCCCAAACCTCAGCACAGTAATTCAAATACGGTGCAATCAGGAACAATAGAAATGTGGAGTGATTTGTGGTCCAGAATGTGTTTTACTTACTCAAGATTGAGACACTTCTTGAAATTTTGTTATGAATATGTTTTATATGAGACTTCCAGTTAATTTATCATCTACAATCACACCAAGAAACTTATGTTCAAGTACTCTTTCAATTTCCACACCATCTAAATGAATCTGCACTTGTGCATTTCTAAGGAATTCCCAAATAAGATTATTTTAGTTTTACTTAGATTTAGCGATAGTTTGTTCCTGTTAAGCCATTTTTTAATTTTGCACATTTCTGAAGTAATTGTATCCTGCAGCTCCTTTAGATTCCCCCAGAACAAAAATATTTGTGTCATCTGCAAATAATACAAATTTTAATATATCAGATGACTTACAAATATCATTTATATAAATAATAAATAATTTTGGACCCAGTACAGAGCCTTGTGGAACACACAAGCAATGTCCAAGCATGATGAGGAATGGACACCCAGCTTCACAAATTGTTTCCTGTTACTTAAATAATTTTTCACCCACTGCAGTACAACCCCCTGATCCCGTACCGTTCCAGTTTATTAATTAATATGTCATGATTGATTGTGTCGAATGCTTTCTTGAGATCCAGAAATACTCCAGCTGCATACTGTTCTGATCTATAGCATTCGTAATCTCCTCAATTGATTCGATTAATGCCAGAGATGTTGATCTTTTTGATCTGAATCCATATTGACTGTCAGAGAGTAATTTATATTTATCTAAGAATTTGTCTAATCGTTTATTAAACAGGTTTTCTAGGATTTTGGAGAATTGTGGTAGTAAAGAAACAGGCCTGTAATTTGTGAAGTGGCGTCTATCCCCAGTTTTATACAGCGGCACAACTTTAGCTATTTTCATTTTGTTTGGAACTTTTCCAGTCTGAAATGATAAGTTGCAAATATATGTTAGAGGTCCTACAATTCCTTCAATGACCTTCTTGACGATTTTCATGTCAATATCATTACAATCAGTAGATGTTTTATATTTACACATGTGTACAATGTCAATTATTTCTTTTTCCTCCACTGATGTGAGGAACATTGAGTTAGGGTTCCTATCAATCAGGTTTTCACTACAGTCTACTGATGGCAGTGACTCAGGAATTTGTTCTGCCAGTTTTGGTCCAATATTTACAAAATAATGATTAAAGCTGTTGACCTTATCAGCAGTGTTTTCCATAATATTGCCATTGTCGATAAAGTATTGAGGATAACTTTGTTGTCCAGAATTATTTTTAATGATACCATTTAAAACATCCCATATTCCCTTCATATTATGTTTATTATTGTTCAATATTTTACTATAATACTCATTTCTACATACACGTATAATATTGGTCAACTTATTTTTGTATTTTTTATATTTATTTTCAGCATCTTTTGTTCTTTGTTTTAGGAATTCCCTATAGAGTGTATTTTTCTTTTTACATGCATTTGTAAACCCTTAGTGATCCATGGTCTATCTGAATATTTGTGCTTTCTGTTGTATTTTATTGTTGGACAGTTTTTATCGTACAACTCCATGAATATTCTTAAAAATATGCCATATGCAATATCAATATCAGTTTCTTCGTACACGTTGTCCAGTCCTGATTTAATAGATCGTTCTTAAGTGCATTCATAGTTTCTTCTGTCCTTACACGTCTGTATCTGAGTTGTTCCTCATGCTGATTTCTCTTATAATTAGTGTCATAAACTGCAAAAACTGGTAGGTGATCACTGATGTCATTAATTAATAATCCACTCCAATGTTGTTTTCCATATTGTTAGTGAAAATATTGTCAAGTAAGTGGCAAACCTTCTGGAGGAAACCTGGTCTTGTTAGGAGAGACGCATCCATCCCACTTTGGATGGAGCAGCTCTCATTTCTAGAAATATGGACCAATTTATTAAACCCCCAAAATATGACTATCCAGAGTTGGGACCAGGAAGCAGAGTTGCAGTCTTACACGCCTCTCTGCAGCTTCTCTCCTCCTGCTACCCCCCAAAAACCCATCTCCATAGAGACTGTGTCAGCTCCCAAACAGACAAAAAAACAAACTAAAAACCAGCAATAAACAACTTAAACATAAAAAATCACAAAGAAAGAACAATACAGTATCCACATCTGAACCAAAGAGTAAAACAGTGAAATGTGGATTATTAAATATTAGGTCTCTCTCCTCCAAGTCTCTGTTAGTACATGACTTAATAATTGATCAACAAATCGATTTACTCTGCCTTACAGAAACCTGGTTGCAGCAGGATGATTATGTTAGTTTAAATGAATCAACACCCCCGAGTCGTTCTAACTACCCAGAAACCTCGAAGCACAGGCCGAGGGGGCGGTGTGGCAGCAATTTTTCACACCAGCCTATTATCAACGAAAGACCAAGACAGACTTTTAATTCATTTGAAAGCCTGATGCTTAGCCTCGTCCACCCCAGCTGTAAACTCAGAAACCAGTCTTACTTGTTATCATCTATCGTCCACCTGGCCTTACACAGAGTTTCTGTCTGATTTCTCAGACTTTTTATCTGATTTAGTGCTCAGCTCAGATAAAATATTATTGTGGGTGATTTTAACATCCATGTAGATGCTAAGAATGACAGCCTCAACATGGCATTTAATCTGTTATTAGACTCAATTGGCTTCTCTCAAAATGTAAAAGAACCCACCCACCACTTTAATCACACCCTAGATCTTGTTTTAACATATGACATAGAAACTGAAGATTTAACAGTGTTTCCTGAAAACCCTCTGCTGTCTGATCATTTCCTGATAACATTCACATTTACAATAATTGATTACACAGCAGTGGAGAGTAGACTTTATCAAAGTAGATGTCTTTCTGAAAGTGCTGTAACTAAGTTTAAGAATATAATCCACCCACTGTTATCATCTTCAATGCCCTGTACCAACATAGAGCAGAGCAGCTATCTGAACGCTACTCCAACAGAGGTCGATCATCTTGTTAATAATTTTGCCTCCTCACTACGTACGACTCTGGATACTGTAGCTCCGGTGAAAACTAAGGTCTCAAATCAGAAGTCCCTGACTCCGTGGTATAATTCTCAAACACATAGCCTAAAGCAGATAACTCGTAAGCTGGAGAGGAAATGGCGTGTCACAAATTTCGAAGATGATCATTTAGCCTGGAGAAATAGTTGTTGCTTTATAAGAAGCCCTCCGCAAAGCCAGAACATCTTACTATTCATCACTGATTGAAGAAAATAAGAACAACCCCAGGTTTCTCTTCAGCACTGTAGCCAGGCTGACAAAAAGTCAGCTCTACTGAGCCAACCATCCCTTTAACGTTAACTAGTAATGACTTCATGAACTTCTTCACAAATAAAATTGTAATCATTAGAGAAAAAATTACCAATAATCATCCCACAGATGTAATATTATCTACAGCTACTCTCAGTACCATTGATATTCATTTAGACTCTTTTTCTCCAATTGATCTTTCTGAGTTAACTTCAATAATTACTTCCTCCAAACCATCAACGTGTCTTTTAGACCCCATTCCTACAAACTGCTCAAAGAGTCCTGCCATTAATTAATGCTTCAATCTTAAATATGATCAACCTATCTCTAATAATCGGCTATGTACCACAGGCCTTCAAGGTGGCTGTAGTTAAGCCTTTACTCAAAAAGCCATCCCTAGACCCAGCAGTCTTAGCTAATTATAGCCAATCTCCACCTTCCTTTCATATCAAACATCCTTGAAGAGTGGTTGTCAAACAGCTAACAGATCATCTGCAGAGGAATGGCTTATTTGAAGAGTTTCAGTCAGGTTCAGAGCTCATCACAGCACAGAAACAGCTTTAGTGAAGGTTACAAATGATCTTCTTATGGCCTCTGACAGTGGACTCATCTCTGTGCTTGTCCTGCTAGACCTCAGTGCAGCATTCGATACTGTTGACCATAATAATCTATTAGCGCGATTAGAGCACGCTGTAGGTATTACACGTACTGCGCTGCAGTGGTTTGTATCATATCTATCTAATAGACTCCAATTGTTCATGTAAATGGAGAGTCCTCTCCACACACTAAGGTCAATTATGGCGTTCCACAGGGTTCGGTGCTAGGACAAATGCTGTTTACATTATACATGCTTCCCTTAGGCAGCATCATTAGAAGACATAGTGTACATTTTCCACTGCTATGCAGATGACACCCAGCTCTATCTGTCCATGAAGCCAGGTAACACACACCAATTAGTTAAACTGCAGGAATGTCTTAAAGACATAAAGACCTGGATGGCCGCTAACTTTCTGCCTCTTAATTCAGATCAACTGAGGTTATTGTACTCGGCCCTGAAAATCTTAGAAATATGGTATCTAACCAGATTCTTACTCCGGATGGCATTACCTTGGCCTCCAGTAACGCTGTGAGGAACCTTGGAGTCATTTTTGACCAGGACATGTCCTTCAACGCACATATTAAACAAATATGTAAGACTGCTTTCTTCCACTTGCGCAACATCTCTAAAATTAGAAATATCCTGTCTCGGAGTGTGCTAAAAAACTAGTTCATGCATTATTACTTCCAGCTGGACTACTGTAATTCTTTATTATCAGGAAGTCCTAAAAACTCGCTGAAAAGCCTTCAGTTAATCCAAAATGCTGCAGCAAGAGTACTGACGGGGACTAGAAAGAGAGAGCAGATTTCTCCTGTTTTGGCTTCCCTTCATTGGCTTCCTGTAAATCCAGAATTGAATTCAAATCCTGCTCCTCACATACAAGGTCTTAAATAATCAGGCCCTGTTAAAAGGGAGTTTTTCCTTCCCCACTGTCGCCAAAGTGCTTGCTCATAGGGGGTCATATGATTGTTGGGTTTTTCTCTGAATCTATTATTGTACCATCTACTGTACAATATAAAGCGCCTTGAGGCGACTGTTGTTGTGATTTGGCGCTATATAAATAAAACTGAATTGAATTGAACTTCAGAAAAAACCCAATCAACAGCTGTAACCATATTTATACAATTTTCATGTATTTTTTTAGCGGCTCCTTGGTGGAGGAGACAGCCACCCTCAGGGCTTCCAAAGCTAGTATACTCTTACTGCTGGTCCCAAGCCTGGATAAATGAGAGGATTACATCAAGAAGGTCATATGATGTAAAAATGTGTTTGGATTCATCTGCTGTGATTCCTCCTGGGGAAAATAAGGCAAGAGCCAAAAATATCAGATACGGTACTTTTTGTTTTCTCTTTTTAATCAAACATAACTCAGTAGCGCTCCATTTTCACCTAATGTTAATGTACAGTAAGTACTAATTGTGGGCTAGCAGAAGCTAGGAGGTTAGATAATCAAGGTGATAACTAAGTAACATTTGTAAATGACAGAGTAGCTCTTGATTCCACAGAGCTAGGTGATCAACTATTTGGTACAGCTGACAGACTTTCTTTCAGCTAATTGACCTGTTGGAGTCGTGGTTCAATAAGCCGTCCGTTTGTGAGGTGAGTCAATTTCATCAAGCAGCAGCTCATTAGCTGACTGGCTGGTTAACTGTCTCAGTAACGGAGCCAAACTCCTCCTTGAGCAGTTTGAACACGTTGTCCGAGAACTCGTCTCTCGGCCTGCCCGTGCCGTTCAGCTGGAGGTCGGGGTGGTGTGGGATGTAAGAGGACGGGCAGTGCAGCTCATTGAGAGTAAACCAGAAGGTGTCCGGACCCACCTGGATTAAGTGTCGGAACACACTGTGCAGGAAAGGGAAAGAAACACAGGAACAGGATTAGCTCTGAGCTGTGTTTTGCTTTGTATGTAATATCTATTGTATGGAAAACACCTTCCTATGATCCAAAGTGACAGACTGAACCAGTTTTGCTGGCTTTAACATGCGAACCAACAGTTTAACTATAAGCTCATTAACTCAACACTGCCTTTCTCTTCAAGTTTGTTTTTAAATCACCTCCAAGCAGGAAAATACTTAAGTATATTAAAGCATGTGTTTTTACTTGTGGCTGCTATGTTGCTACCCAAACACTTAGATCAATAATTCAGAATGATGTGAGGTATTAAAGGCTGCTTGCATACTGCATTCTGAGCTATTTTTTATTCATTTACTTTGTTTATTCACAGCTTCCATCTGTCCTTTACATTACTGTAGCTCTCACAGTGCACACATTTTGCATCAGCTGCCAGTGTAAAGGTGAAATGAGTTCCCTTTCAGATTCGTACACACAGTATTGGGATATCACGGCCCTACGTGTCCTGAAGACACTTCTATTCACGCCTGTAAGGCAACTGACCTGTGATGATATGCCACATATAAACTCATCATCACAGTCATTCCTCACTTTTATGCTCTTTACCTGGCTAGGAACACTTTTGCCAAGTTGGGATTGCTAGCTATTGCTAGTTAGCTCTGTGGTGTGGCAACCTGAAGTTAGCCTAACTGCTCCTGTTGGTTTTAGCCACCACTGCTGAACTACATCTGCGTATTTCTGGAAGTTCCTTTCTCAAGGGACAAAATGAGTGAGGGTGATATTTAAATCAGGCCCACAAACTGATTTACTAAAGTTTCCAGCAAAGGGTTAAAAGTCTTATATTACAGGTAATATACGTTAAAGTCATGAATACTGGTGTCTTTACCCAGAACATGCAGGAACCTGATTATTCCTGAGGTATTCAATTGTCAGGTCCCATGTTCCTCTCCTTCAGGGAACAAAAGCTATAGCCACAGTGCTTTGTTTCATGTTCAGTGTTCAGAGACAATGAATGACTCCTGAAGTCACATTTTGTTGTGTAACACCCAGCACCTCTCCAAATATGATGTTAAGCATTCAATTTAAATTCAGATTTACTGATAAATCATGTCACGTGGCTATTAATGACCAACATGGCAATACAATGTCAACTGGATGGCACAGTTTTAATTTATGGCATTCTGTCTGTGTGTAACACTCACACACATTAGTAACTAAATGAAAGATTGAGTTACTTACTACAGCGGTCCTTAATAAAGACTTACCTTAAACAGGCTTCTTGCAGTCTGATGGGTTGTCTGGATCTCAGGTAGGGTAGACAGGCTTCACAAACAGCATCTAGGTCTGCTTCAGCTGAGAAAACCAAACACAGGACATTTTTACTGTATTTTATTCATATAAAAATTGTAATACTTTTACCTTTTATCCAGAAATTACAACAGAAATCAACTTGAAAAAGAAAATAAAAATGAATAAAATGCAACAAAGCCAAGTTAATTTCACGGATTAATCACAGCGGCAGAATACAGTTTGAGCTCGGTGCCTGGTCTTCGGGTGGATCACTCCCTGCAAATATGTTACTCATAAAACTCCAGGAGCATACAGGTGGATGCTGGGTGGTGGATGGGCTGAAACAGCAGGCAGTGGTGCAGCAGGATGTGAGGAAAGTGGGGCACGTTACATGTCCAGCTCCGGCTTGGCTCCATACATGGTTACAGTTGTGAATGCTTCTTTTCTGATTATGTCCAGTGCGTGCACATAATGACACTTTTATATCCAAAAGAACAAATCCTTTAAAAATATGATCCTGGTTCCGAATAATATGGAGTAAAGATACCACTGCTGGTTAATCTCCTTTTTAAACCCTTCCTTGTCCCACCCACTGTGAACTGAAGCCACAGACATACTGAAACCCACTTCACAGAATAATCACAAAGAGCATCTCAAACACACAACGTGTATCGTGCCTGTTTATCTGCACACTATACTGTATGAGAGAGTTTGCTGTACACAAAGTGCCGTAAGCTATGTTAAAGGAACAGTTTCACAAACAACCTGATTTCTTACAAAATGAAACAATTGTCTTTACACTGCAGTCCTTGTCACTGTTAGATGTAACACTGGCTCTGGAAAGGCTGCAGACAGCTCTGTCACCTTTGTGACTCTTTTCCTCTGTCAGCGATGAACCTCAGTGGGAGTGAATATGAATATTTTCAACATGCTAATGGACGTATTTTGAGCACAAAGTAAACAAAAATAACAACAACAACTTCTCTGAGCTTATCAATTAAATGGCTTTGCATTCGCTGATTGAACAATCACGTTTTCTCAGTTGGGTATAAGAAGAGCTGCTTGCAGTCGTAGCTGTGTGTGCAGTTTGGACCTGAGCAGCATCCTGCTGGCACAGCTGGCTGTGGTCCGTATCATCAAAGTCATGTTTAAAATATGTTTAATGACAGAGCTGCCACAGTGAAGAGGCATTTTTAGCAACAACATCACCGTCACGTGTTTAGGATGCTGAACTGTTTCACAGTTTAAGGTTTTTATAATAAAACAGAGATGCCCTGATTTATGCTGTGATACCAATGGTTGATTTTCATTCACCACCACCCGGTGGTGAAGGAGCTTCAATGAGTTCTTTGACTTTTTTGGCTTTTTCTGACGACTCATCTCCCCACACACAGCTTTAATGTCAAATCAGGCTAACAACCTAATTGTTAACCTTAGCATAGAGACATCTTCATCTCTGTACTAATGTACAGACACAAACTTGTATTGCTGTTGTCTCACTCACAGGAAGAAAGCTGACTATAACTCATTCATTTAAGAAGAATCATAAAGTTTATTCCTACAAGAAAGTTACAGCCCTGTGATCAAATAGGCTTTGATAAGATAAGATAAGATAAGATAAGATAAGATAAGATAAGAGGTCATCTATCTTCAATGTGGTTTTACATAAATGGGCTTCATGTTGCACCAATCTCCATTAAGTGAGGCGTCAACTAAGAATAGTTGTCTTGCTCTGATTTGTCCATGTTGTGGCTGCTTTGATCATTGCCAGATCCCAGGTACAGTTCTACAGGATGATGCACTCATGTTGTGTCTTGGTGAAACTGTGCTGTTTGTGAGCACTGTGTCTCTATTCTCTCACCCAGATCCAGTCTCTGGCACAGTCAGCCCAGCCCCTGCAATACAGCCAGCTGCAGTTTGTAGGCCAGGGTGTGTGTGTAGACAGGCCCAGCCTTGGCGCTTTATCGGAGCCTGCCGTGCCAGAGAGGCGCTCAGCTTGGGCAGAACCTCTTTAGAAACCCTCCTCCTCGCAAAGTCCCCTCATGTTTCACCCATGTAATGTACAAAAATGTAATGTACAAAAGCAGCAAGCTGTCAAAATTCAATAAAACCTTCCCGTTGTGTACTCCTGGATGAATTGTAGTATTTACAAAACGCGTATATATCCAAAAGCTGATGAAACAATTTCCCAGCAGCAGCTCTGAGTGAATAAATAACTGTTTACAGACTTAACGTGTCTGTATTTGTCAGCTCATCAATAAAAATATGAATAACAAATTTAAAAATATTCCAGCTGATGACAGGAGCTGACGAGTAGCCTAATTTACACCCACAAGTTGAATCAGCGGACACTTGCACCAAAGATCACAAAACACTATCAGCTTCATTTATCCCAAAGTCCTACTTTGTGATTCTCTGAGACAGTTTGAAAAGCAGCCTCTAAGAAGGCATCCACAGTGATTTTCTGTGCTGATAGAAGAAATGTTAGTTTCAAGAGTCTTCACATTACAACCCAAAGAAGAAAATAATAGAACTATTTCTGAATGAAATAAGCCTGTTGTTGGGCACCATCTTTCATTCTTCCACTACTAAGAGTTTAAAACTAAAGACGACTTGAATACTTTTGACTCACGTAATGAAAAGAGAGGTTTGTTTTACTTACCCTGAAGGCTCTGAGGACTGCTAATGGGTCATCGGCTGTGAGTGTCTGCAGGAGTGCTGGCCAGCAGCGATGAGCCATAGGCAGCAGTTCATTTTCCCTCTCACTCAGCACCTGAAGGCACAACTCCAGCACGTCCAGTACCTAAAGACAAAGACGCACAACACACCTAACAGTTATCTCTGTTTTGATCCTGATTATATGTGAGCTGAAACTAATTATTGAGGTCTTCATTGAGAGCCCAAACTCCTGAGCAGGCACGACTTCAGCACAGACTTATTTCTGTTTCACTCCTGGACCAGACTGAATGTTTTTCCTTGATGAGCATTACACCAGTGAACAGTCATCCACACAGTTCTGACAGGATGAATTGTACCAACGCTGGCGGTCCTACCCTCACAAGAATGATTATTTTGTTACTAGTCCAACAGTTGACTCTACATAAAACTACCTTGAGTCGGAGCCTGAGGCTGGGATCAGACAGCAGATGAATGCAGCGCTCCATAACATCCTTAGTGATGCTGAGGTGGGAGGGAAGCTCTGCTTTCACATCAGGACTACCAGCATCTTCAACATCCTCACACTCAGTGGGAGGGACCTCTGCAATGGAGCACATGTACAGTTAGACCGCCAGTTTAGCAGTGAGGTTCAGATTTCTATGACTCTTAATTACAATGATCCATCTCCTCTACACTCTGAATCTAATATAACCACCACTACAACCTATAGCTTATATTCCACTGGCCCTTAGACAGACCTATTACCTCTGTCTTCAGTGTTATAATCATCCTCTATTCCAATGCCCTCTGTCAGTTCTTTCTGTTTGCGGTAATTCAGCAGGAATTGGCGAATGCTGAGGTCTTCCTGGTCACTGGAGCTTTTCCTGGAGCTGGCAGACGTACTGGTCCTGCTACAAGTGGAAGGAAACCACCTCGCTAAAGGAAAAACAAGACAACAATATCAAAATAGGTTTGATTACAATAAAATAAGTCAGTTGATCAAAATCAGTGTGACACAGACGCTGATGTTTTTGAAAAGAGCCCATCAGTAACATTTAATTCATACATTTTTACTGTGAGGGCTTGTTAAACTGCAAACACGTATAGTGCCGCTGTATAAATATTATTATGAATATTAATTCTACAACAGAAAACGACTCAGCATTTAAACCATCACGACGTATTAAATGTTTCCAAAGATACTGATAATTTGATAACGAGTGAAGTTATATATCCTGAAACGTACTCCTTGATAGAAATTTTGAAAGGCACTGCAGAAAACATAAAGTTAAGCAACATAAAAATTGTGGCAGTGCATGCAATGAGTCACATTTTCTTCTTTGTCCTCTTTGACTCCCAGTATACGTGAGACTCAAGCTGACATCACTGTTGAAATCTTACCCAGTGCCTTCATGAGCGCGTGCAGCGCGGAGCAGAAAAGAGCAGCTGTGCGCTCGTAGCTGAGATCCAGATCCTGAACCATGTCCCCGACCAGCAGGCTGCAGTCAGAGTGAGTCAACAGAACTGTCAACACCGGTGGAGCCTGGCCAACAAGACAGGATTATAATGAAATACAGTACAAGCTCAGGGCAGCACAGGCTTAAGCAGATCAAGGAGGAAATCGGGTAAACCCTCCAGCAGTTATTTCTGTGTCCATTTTGGGTTAAAAACAAAAAACACGTCATAACTACCTGTGGATGCTGGCTGAGCCTCTGAAGGTCGAGTGATATGTCATTAAGCAGGTAGTCAGAGTTCTCATTGATCAGTTCCTTGAGGGAAGCGTATCCACAGACCTTATTGATGTTCCATATGGAGCTCAGCGCCGCCTGGCTGACCAGCAGCGTCTCCTCACCAGCTTTCTCCAGCACAGGATACAGCCAGGTCGTCAACAAGGGACGGAAATCGCGGCCCAGCGCCTCAGCACAGCAGGCGAAGGCCTCCAGTTGGATGCACAGCTGACAGATGTTGCTGTTGAGCTGGTGGATCGTGGATGCAGATGTTGATGATGAAGGAATCACTTGGAGAGAGCCGGCATCACTGTTGCATATGGAGAGGAGTCTGGATGGACTGAGCAGCTACGCAAAGAGACAAAACACATGTTAATGCACTGCTTTTTAGCCACTTTTACACATGCACTGCAGCTCTGAAGTTTTCAAGATATTATCCATGCAAGTGAGAACGCAAATGTCTGACACAGTTACATCAGACATTAAACAGCCTTTAGCCTTCCTGCTCCTGAAAGCCTGTATTATATCTGACTGTGCTCATGTAGGGACAGCACAGATCAGCCTTTCTCAAAGTCAAGAGTGGGGCCAATTTAGGATCTTCACTCAAATTTAAAATACAAGGGAAACTGATGTATTTCCTTACATAAACAAAAACAACACATGCTGTTATAAAATGCTCATCCTACGCAGTCATATGCAAAGTGTTAAAATCAGTGTGTGATCCACCTGCCACTAAGAGATATTATTTCTCTTTGGTAGATGGAAAAATATAATCAAACTCACTGTCAGTAGCTACAACAGCACATTTGTTATAATATGATGAATCAAGCATTTAGATATTAAATAGTATTGAGGGAGACAGGATCAAATACAGTGAGGCATCTCGGGTGGGCAGAGCCCTGATTCAGTAGGGTGAATAAGGGATCTCGTCTCCTCCGTACTTAATGAGTGTGGTGTACCTGTCAGTCATGTCTGGCACATAAGACACCAGGTAGGTCCCATCATGGTTGTCACAGATATTTGCTTCTTGGGCTTCCCGTCTGGGTCCTTCAGGAGAAAATAAAAACTGTTACCTAAATATCAACACTTTGGTTACATTATTGTGTGGTCCACGTTCATGCGCTCACAGTGATCTGCACTGCCAGCAGTCCCTCACCTGCATCTTTGCCATCAATGTTGAACTTCACTGGCAGAGAGCTGGGCACTCCAGTGGTTTTAAGGCCGGATCCACTTGCACGCACCTTGCTGGCATCATGGGTGGGCAGCACCTTCACCTTGTAAGGGTGGACAAAAGGGAAGAGAAGAACAACACGCTCACAAATGAAAGGAGCCTCATTTACAGAACCCAGTAAACCACACAAAGACTTTTCCATTTTTAAAGCTGGCCAGAGTGCAACACTGTAACATGTAACACCTAGAAGGTTCAGATGGTTGCAGTACTTTGCTCATTTGGATCAAAAGTTTGGGGGAAAATCTTTCATTAAATCAAGTGATTGTAATGCTCTTGCTTCCGTTGTGTAGTTAACCATCTATCATTTTAGATGTTTCATTAGCAGCCTGATGAAATTAGCTGTGGCGTTAGCCCACTTCAGCCATCCAAACAGATGACCATCTAAGGTGAATTATGCAGATCACCAGCACAGTACACAGATTACCACTTCTTATTCCAGCCAGACTTGTTGTTACTTCATTCTAATCATGCAGTAACAACAAAGATTTATTCCTACTGGCTTTTTAAATGTGCTTCTTCTATTCTAGAAAAACAAAAACATGTTATCACAGGCTTTTGTTTTTTTCAATGACATTTGTGTTGGCTGTGTCAGTTGCAGGCAAACATTTATCATAATGGTTAGATATTAGGAAATAGCTTAAAATCAGTGCATATTTAACTTGTTACACTGCCTTAATGTTGCCTGCATGGGATCTCCTCATCAGCATATGACTGTACCCTGGATGATGATATGTGAGGAGCTTGAACTTGATTCCCTAACAGAAACTAATTTAGCTAGCTTAGCACACATGTCTTGTGGCAAGATATGCACCTAAATGCTTTAAGTCATTGGCTGTTCTGCCAAATTCCCACCAACCTGCAACTTTGTGAGCTGACTGTTTCGGGATTTTTCTGTTTTAGACAACAAAAAGAAAAGAAAAAGATCTACAGATTCAGGCTTTTCCTTACCTGTGGTAGTCGGCGTAGAATGACGTCACTGACACTGGTTTAATATGAAAACAAACTTTCTCAAACAAAAAACAAAAACAAAAAAAGAAGAAGTGAGTCGGCGTGTCATCTTTACCGAGCACCATACATGTTTGCCTCACATTAAAATTATTATTTTTCCTTTTCAAAAATAATTTGTCTTCAGAGAAGTCAAATATATCAAATTTGCACGAACTCCACGGCCCGGCAGGTGGCGCAGAGCACTTGTCGCTGGCCCCTGGCAGCTTGAAGCACAGACCGTCGATGGTTCGAGTCTCACTCGGTCAAAATCATCTCTGTAGCTTCGGCCTGCTAGCGGGATTCCTGGTCTGCGCAGGGAATCCCGAGTTTTTTTTCTTTCTTTTTTTTCTTTTTTGGGGTGTTGGGGCCTTTATTTATAAAGCTGGGACTATCTCCGTTGTCATGGCTACCAACAACAACGCCAACTTGGGGGAGAGCAGAGAGCCGATAGCCGATAAGCACAGACTCATTCATCCTTTCTCCACTTTCTTTTCATAGCTGCTGCTGACGCTGGGACTTGTGTGGCTTTGCAGTTTTTGCCTTGTTGGGAGCTTTTAAGGACCAGCCTTGAATTTTACACATTTGACGTCACTGACATTGGTTTAATATGAAAACAAACTTTCTCAAACAAAAAAAAAACAAAAAAAGAAGAAGTGAGTCCGCGTGTCATCTTTACGAGCACCATACATGTTTTGCCTCACATTAAAATTATTATTTTTCCTTTTCAAAATAATTTGATTGATATCATGCCTTGTATGGTGTCAGGAAGACACACGCACACACACACACACACACACACATATGCATGTCTTAACCGTCACGTGGTTAAGTGAATTGTGTGTAACCTCTGTTGTCAATAAAGAGTGAGGCGGACGCAGAGGAGTTGGAGTTGCTTGGACAGGCGAGTGGCAGCTCTGCTCTCCGACGCTCCCCTTGCAAGTAAAACGTACTGAGGTGTCTGTGTGTTTGCTTTCAGTAACAGTTTCTGTTTACCAGCACGGTTGACTTAAACCCAACAGAATCATTCATTGTAAATTACTTCTGATGTTTGAGGAAATATCTACACAGGTATGCAGAAACCCACTTTTACTAACAATCACTCCTGTATATTGTAATCTTAGACTGTGATTCTGTGTCCAAGTTTATCAGGTCAGATGGATAATATACGAGTAGAAAAACCTTTCAAAGAATAAGCCATTCCAGATGAAAATAGCATAGCTCAGGTTTTGTGCAACTGCATTTCATAAAGTGAAAAACATTGTTCTCATCAAAGGAAGCATTACATTTAGAAAGTTTGGGGTCCTGAGCAATGACTTTTTGGGTTCAAAGGGATGAAAAGCTGGTGGAGTGTGTGCTAATGTCTGTAGAAAAAGGTTTTTATACAACTGGACGTGTCACTCTCTTTTCAGGAAAGTGCAAATTTGATCTAATCATATTAGAAATGTTGTGTTTCAGACACAGATGTTGCTAGATTTACTATTTTTGAAGCGAGTATAATATTTTGTATAAGGATGAGGGTGTTTATGTATGAAACTGGAACAAAAGGTGAAGATTTCTTACACCGTGGTGCGTAACTCCCTACAAACAAAAGTGCAAACTGGGTCCAGTTATGTCTTGATGCATGCTCAATCATCCAGGTAACTAAATCCCAAAAGGTTCATTCTGTTAGATGAGATAAGACTTTATTGATCCCACGGCGGGGAAATTTTTTCCTCAGCTCAGGTACAGATAGCAGAAGGAAAATACAAATAAAATACAAACAAATATAAAACATAGAATAGAATAAACCTTTATAATCCCACTGATTAGAAAATTTGGTGTTACAGAGCTCTTACAGCAAGGGAAAATAAAATATAAAAGGAAGACACAGGGTGGTCCTATGAACGTAAGCAACCAAAGTTCGTATATACAGGTAACAATGTACAGATATGTATAGAAAAATTGAGCAAATTGTACGGAGATATGTATAAATGTAGAGTAAACTAACAAGCTGGTGAGTAAGATGACCAAAGGAATGTTAAGCTGCATTATAGAGTCTGACAGCTGCTGGTAAGAATGACCTGCAGTAGCGCTCCTTCCTACACTGTGGGCGTAAAAGTCCACTGCTGAAGGAGCTGCTCAGTGCTCGTACAGTCTCATGCAGGGGGTGGAGGTGTTGTCCATGATGGATGTTAGCTTAGACAACATCCTCTCCTCCCCAACCTGCTCGATGGACTTCAGCGGACAGTCCAGGACAGAGCTGGCCCTCCTGACCAGCTTGTTGAGTTTCCCCCCGTCCCTCTCTGCCATTCCACCACTCCAGCAGACCACAGCATAGAAAACAGCAGACGCCACCACAGTGTCATAAAATGTCCTTAGGACTGTCCTGTTCACCCCAAAGGATCTCAGCCGCCGTAGCAGGTGGAGACGACTTAGACCCAGTAGAGTGGTTGAAGGAAAAGGGGGACAGGTGAGGTGCATTTCATGTCCCCGGTGCTGTGGGGGGTTGCAGAGAGGTGTGACGAGCTCTGGTGGATGGGGGAGGGAAGGGCTACTGAATCAAACCTGTTAAACAACTGGTTCAATCTGTTAGCCAGAACCTGGTCTCCAGACTCTGGACCCCCTCCGCTCACAGTGCTCCGTCCAGTGATGGTGTTCAGTCCTCTCCACACACCTCTGGTGTTGCTCTGCTGGAGCTGCGCCTCCACCTTCCTCCTAAAAGGAAGCATTACATTTAGAAAATAAATACTTGTTTTATATTTGTTTGTATTTTTTGTAAGATAATACACTATATACACGGAGTTTATCTGGACGTAGTGTTTTCAGTGTCATCCAAGTGACTCTAGAGGATGAAAACCTGTTGGAGTGTGTGCTAATGTCTATAGCAGGGGTGTCCAAACTACGGCCCGCGGTCCATTTTTAATTGGCCCGCACTTCAACTTTTGCTTGAGTGTATGGCACTTCTTAGTTTTAACACCAGGGGGAGCTGCTGTTGATCAAGGCAGTTGCTCCACCAAAAAGGACAATCCTAGAAGAAATTTACCCCAAGTTACTGAACATGGCAGAACCAAAGAAGCGAAAGGTAGAAAGTGAGTGCAGAAAATTTCAGACACGGTGGGAGAGTGAATATTTCTTCAAAGAATTCAAGGGAAGTGTCTGTTTTATCTGCACTGAAACTGTGGCAGTTATGAAAGAGTGTAATGTACGACGTCATTATGAAACCAAACATCAGGTTATGCATCCTACACTGGTGCTGAGCGAGAGCAGAAAGTAAAGCAAATGGTAGCTGTCCTGCAGGGTCAGCAACAGTATTTTTTTTTGTGCTCAAAAAGTCCAGGAAAAGGCTACAATAGCCAGCTATGAGGTGGCCCAACTCCTCGCAAGACGTGGAGTTACAGAGGAGCTGCTCGATCTTAAGAGTCTAAAAGGCACAACAACAGGTATGGATACTTTTGAAGCTGTGTCAGACTCAATTGACAAAATGGGACTTAAATGGGACAAGCTGTGTGAAGATACAACAGACGGGGCTCCAGCTATGGCGGGTGCACACAAAGGAATGGCGTCTACGATGTGCGCTGAGGTGAAAGAGGCTGGAGGTGAGGCTGTTGAATGCACTGTACTGTTCACCAAGAAGCCCTTTGTGCCAAGACAGTCAATCTTGGAGATGTAATGAACACTATTGTAAAAACTGTCAACATAATTCGAGCAAGTGGACTGTACCACGGAGAACTTCAGGCTTTCCTTTCTGATGCGGATGCTGAATATGGGATCTACCACTCGGAGGCGCGCTGGCTAAGCCGCGGTGCCGTGCTGAAGCGTCTTTACTCCCTGAGATCAGAAATTGACCATTTTTGAAAGAGAAGGACCGACCTCTTCATGAGCTGAATGACCCTCTATGGTTGGCAGACCTTGCATTTTTAGTTGATCTTACTGATCATTTAACCACCCTGAACAAGAGCCTACCAAGGGAAAGAGAGCTTGTACCACAACTTTATGCGCACATGAAAGCATTTTGGTGAAGCTCAATCTCTTTAAGACACAACTGCGCAACTTCAACGTTGTGCACTTCCCCACACTGTCCAAGACCAGAACTGCTTATCCACAGGCCAACCTTTCTGCTAAAAAAGGGAAATGTGTGTCTGTGATTACATGTCTCGAAACAGAATTCAGACAGCGCTTCCAGGATTTTTCTGCCAGTTCTACAGGAGCTTGGAAAAGGAAAAGTGTCCTCTGATGAGACGCCACGTGAAAAAAAATGATCAGTCTATTTGGCTCAGATTTGCTCCTTGGTCAAATGACATTTGTCCGGATTTTTGGCACAAGTGGTGTCAGATCAGCAAAAGTAAAACGAAAACAAAAATGGGTACATTTTCAAATCCTTTGTTTATGGACAGAATTCGTCCTGTTGGACACAAGAAGCAGACTCCAAAAAAACTTTGAGACTCTGCAGAAGTCTGATTAGGCTGCTGTTTATCCAACTGGCTCACTGTGGTTTTTATGAAGTCATCTGTAATGTGTCACCTTTTCTGTAGAATGAAGAAGTGCTTCCCTTCTTTTAAAGGAAATACAGGCTTACAAAGATCCTCTAAACATGTTTCTGAAATAATCCTAAACACAATCATTAAATCAAAACTGCAAGAAACAATTTATTTAATCACTCTTCTTCACTTAATTCCTTAACTTAGTAAAAAACAAAACAAAACAAAAAATAGACAAAAACTCTTCTGCTGTCTCACCTCTGTCAGTGTTCATGCTGTTGCAAGAACAGGTGGAGGTGCAGGTGGAACTTTGACTTCACTGTGGTTTCTATGTGCAGGCAGGAGTGTGACATCTCAGAACAGCAGAGGATTGTGGTGCGCGGTGACTCCTGCTGCGACGCCCCCGTCTGAGTGTCCTGAGCTCCTGGTCCTCAGCAGACGGCCCACACACTCATTTATCACCATGTCTTTATCCTGCCTGTAAGAAAGCAAAGACAAGGCTAACATTACAAACAGCCAGCAACCAATCCCTTTTACTCCACCGCCCAAAAACCAGTGAGAAACACTAGCTAGTATTAACTTGGAATCAAAGTCCACTAGGGCTGCCACAAACAATTATTTTGATAGTCAACTAGTCACCGATTATTTTGCGATTAGTCGACTAATCGGATCATGCATCCATTGGACGTAAAACGTACAGCTTATTGCACCAGCAGCATCTGCTCTTATATAACATTAGCTTACAGTTTTAAGTGTTTAGGGCAGGGGTGCCCAATCCTAGTCCTCGAGAGCTACTGTCCTGCAGCTTTTAGATTCATCCTTGTTCCAACACACCTGAATCAAATGAATGTCTTGTTATCAGGCCTTTGCCAAACTTGATGACATGCTGAAGAGGTCATCAAACCATTTGATTCAGCTATGTTGGAGTAGGGATGCATCTAAAAGCTGCAGGACAGTAGCTCTCGAGGACTAGGATTGGGCACCCCTGGTTTAGGGTATGTGCTAACTAAAAATAAAGACAAGATGATAGTTTATTAAATTTAATGAGATTTACAGATTGTTTCGGTAAAGTTTAATAAACTCCTTGCTATCTAAAATATAACGGGACACCGGAGTATATTCTGAACATCTCACACTTCTGATAATCAGTTGTCTGCTTGACGTTTATTCGGCCGTGTATGAACTATAACTTTAATCTCAGCCAAACCGATTTACTCAGGAACAAATAAAATACTAAAAAAAAAAAAAAAAAGGCCAAACAATAACATTTTTAAGTTATCTAACTGACTTATATATGTTCAACCTGAGTAGCGAAAGACGGTGGTGCGTTTGAAAACGATTTGCCTGGAGTCCGGTGTTCTCACGGGCTCTAGTGAGCCTTGCCCCCGGCTAGCTATGGAGCTAGTGGGTAACAGACGTCTCCGAAAACGTCGGAGCGCTTTTGAAAATATGCGGTGTCTTGATAAACTGAGCAGATATTTGAGGTTTACACAGCTACATTCTCGCCTGAAAATATGTTAAACGTTTATTTTGTGACCCAGAAAGATTAATAAGAGTAATATTAAAACTAACTAGCTGCCGCCATTGTTGAAAACTGAGCAGGGCCGCGCTATGAATTCTGGGACACTGCTTCTTCTTCTTCTTCGGAGTGTAACGGCAGCTGGCATCCTTGTACATGCAGTGCTGCCATCTTCTGTTTCAGTCCGTTATTACACTCTTAAATCCTACTACTTATTCCTGCGTCTTTTGTGATCTTACAAAGCTTCAAACCACGCGTCGACTATTAAATCAGTCGTCGACGATTTTCATAGTCGACGTAATCGTGACTAGTCGACTAATCGTGGCAGCCCTATTCAGCAACAAAGACGCCATCAAAAAAGTCACGGCCATCAGAGCAACATCAGAGAAACAATAAAGTCTAACCATGGAAGGTATATAGAAATATATGCATAAAGACACAAAAACAAAGAACATCGACAATGAGCACCTTTCGTTTTGCTGAAAGTGATATAGCTTTCTCTTCCCATCAACTGAAACCACCAACATTTCAGGTGTGCATGCTGGGCAGCTGAAGCTGACATCACAGCACAGCTGCTCTTCCTCATCAAGAAAGCTGTGCTGCAGTGCAATCAACTATTACATTTAGGCAAAGATTACTTTTCATCCCTAAATGATTGACGGTCAGAAACTCTGACCTTGTCTCTACAGACAGCAGAGAGCTGCTGCCTTCCTGTGGGTAGGAGTTCATTTTTACCCATCACCCCAGTTAAATTTCACTGGGGTCTGTCTCATTTATATGCCAGAACCAACACTTTGAAGCACTTTTCTTTGTAGCTCAATGGAGACACACATTTATGATCAGGTCCCCCAGTTTCAGACACACTTGCACAAGCACACAGATGACCAATATCTCACAGTGGTTTAACACAGATCTGTCTGGGCTAAAGTACAGACATCGAACGCTATGACAGACCGAGGCAACTATGACCCTTGCAATTTTAGAAGAAGTCTGCTTGAAAGTAATCATGGACAGAATTCATGTTTCAAATTATTCTAAAAATGCACTTCAGCAAGTTTTTTTTTTTATAATGCCTACTAAAGATGTTTTCAAAGGGTTTCCCAGATATGGGTTATTTCTAGTCCCAGATTAAAAGAATAATTCAGTGAAGACCTCCATTTAAACAACTTTAAGCCTAGCACTAGGCTTAATCCATGTCTGGGAAACTGCAGCATTATCCATGGAGGCATGAGCATTTAGCATAATATAGACAACAACCTCTTTAACTTACCCTAAAATCTGACTTGACTAACTCCAAGAAGGGAAACCCTGCTTTTACTGTCCAGGAAATGGAGATCAGTCACCCAGTGCAAGTGCAACTGTCATTTAAACTCAGTCTACAGTCAGACCAAAAGCCACCTCGCCAAATGTATTTACACAGCTGTGTGGCCAAAGGCAGGGGGCAGCTTGGGTACGGCTGTAAACATTAGCCTCTTTAACTGCAGCTGAACGCCATCCCTCATTGTCTGCTACTTACAATGCAGTTAGAAAACAAGATCTACGGGTTTTCCTAATATCATTCACCACTGAAAATATTTTGGTCTGTTAGATATTTCAGCAGCATACACAATTTACATCCAATACTGCAACAAGCTTACTTACCAGCATTTTTTTATCAGATAAACTCAAATGAAACAAGTTGGTTAATTGGAAACAATTTCAACTTTCAAATCATGTCACTCTGTGTTTATTGGAAAGGAGATTAAAATGCATGATAGGCTGAACCCACCCGAGGGACTCATAAAGTTTGATCTATGAATTCCTGATACATTTTTGCTTTATAGAGGCAGAAATGTTGACCATGAAAGCTTTTTGTAGTGAACTATGCTGCTTTCACCTACAAAGCATCCAGAGCACACAGTACATGTTGCTATAAGCTACACCACATAGCTGCTACAATTTAAACACACCCACAATTTGTGTATAATCGCTATCGCCAGACTATGTCTCAAGAGCATATGACCTGTTGATAAAACTCACTGTTATGAAGATAGATTGGTTCCAGTGTCTTCATGAAACGCTGCCTTTATCCATCTTCTGGGGCGTGCCTGCAGTGGACTTGTGAACAGTTCCTTGTGAGGGAGCTGCTGGTGGAGCTCACAAGGTCCTCCTTCATTCCTACCATGAGCTTCAGTCTTCCTGATCTTTCTCAAACACGCCTCTCTCAGTGGGTCAACAGAACATCTGGCACAGGACAGCTGTGATGAAAGAAAAGGAAGAGGTTTCTCCAAACCTCTGGACCAAGGAAACCCAGCTGGGTCCTGATGGTCTCCCACACTACTTTCACCCCGGGTGGACGTAGCTGTCGATAATAATCGGCACTCTGTTCACTGTTAGGAAAGGAAAAGAACAAGTTACACTACAGTACTGATACCTTCTGCTGCTCTTTTCAAACTTGCCACCTTACCAGGCTGTAGAGTGCTCTGAACACTTAAACACTTTGAAATCCATTACACACTCACACTCACAGTCTTAGGTGAAAATCTCCAAGGACAGCATTACACTTTTGCTATGAACAGTAACTCTGGAGCTCTGTGGAGTGTGCAGATGATCTCATTACTGTCTAAAAATGGATAACAAAACCGAAGGAGTGCCGAATCATTGACAAATACAGAGTAACAGGTGTGCAGCATGGCTAACTAGGTAGCAACAAGCCTCTAACACAGCAGCGTGTATGCTAGCGGCTAATCTAGCGAAGAAATGAACAGAGTGCTTTTAGGTGTTGTAGAAGGATAAGATGATAAGCTGTGTGTGTTTTTCAGAATGACCTGCTTGTATTTACCTTCATTGAAGGAGTGGTCAGTGTGGGTATAGCCATGAGGCAAAAAAGACAGCTGAAGCGGAAGAGTGTGGTGAAAACATGGTGCTGCCGCGGCCAGCAGGTTTCCAAGCAGGGATTCGGGTAGCAGGAAGGCTTTGGTAAGCCGTCCAACATCCAGTCCCATTTGTGAATGCCAATAAAAAATAGCTAGGTGTCCATGTGTAATTTGTGTGGAACAATATTGCACAAGAAGCTTAATAGATTTAGAAAAACGATAACAAAAAAAATAAAAAATTGA
>NW_020327752.1:0-23892 GCF_001858045.2 Oreochromis niloticus | reverse complement strand
CGATACTTACGTCGTTACTAGAAGCTAGAAGTGGATAAACGCCGAGCCCTTGTACCCATCGCGAATCTGTAGATCCTATTCTCGGGACTGCCATACACACCGACCGGTTTCTCTTCCTCCTTGAACGATGGTAACCTCTGCAGTTCTTCCATGGCAGATTCTACACCCAATCTCAACGTAGTGCACATGTGGTTATTTTGAGCCTGGACCATAACGTTGATGTCCAAGTGCAACAACACAGACGCTAGGAGCAGTCTCATCATCAGACTCTTGCCGCACTGCCTCGGTGCTAGGCAAAGCGTGTACGGATTTGCGTAACGCTCAAAGTCCTTCTCTATGTGATACCAGTGACTTTGCGTGGGTTTCGCGTGGTCGTACGCCTCGGATCCCAGGGGGAGCTAGTCCGAGTTTGGACAGTAATGCGGTGTTACTTGTAGAGATGTCGCCCAGTTGAGTGAGCGTAACACCTAACACCACACCTCGCAGGAGTTCAATTTGAAAGGTTCCAGTCTCATGTCTTTGACTTGGAAATATTCAAACACCCGGTCGATCATGCTGCCGAATCTCCGCATGACAGAATGCGAGTCCTGCTTACTAAGGACGTTGGTCGTTTGCAAAGTCCGCATTCTCGCTCGAGCTCCTTCTAAGCCGAGCCGCTGTATCAAAAGGGCTTGCGCTGTGCGATTCGTGAGCAACTGCGTGTACTCGGCGATCGTTTCGGTGTGTTCCCTCTCCTTCTCGCTGTCTCTCGTCATCTTGGAGAGTCTGATTCGGATACAGTCCACCGACACCCCTATCGGAGCTACTTGAGATGTAACGATGGGATCCCTGGCGAATTCTGTCAACAGCCACTGGGTATCCTCCGCGTACGGGGACAACGCACCGCGGTGCAACATCGCCACAGCCGGAGAGTGTCGAGCGGACGAAGCGAAAATTATTTCGTCCAGACGACGGCGCGAACTCTGTCCCGTGCGACTTCTCGCGAATAGTCCTGCGTTGTGTCACACGGAAAAAGAACTGAGGTGTCCCACCAAGGCCTCTTGATGCAGTTTGTCCTTCCGAAAAATATACTTCAGATACTGCTGGTTATTTTCGGTACACCTACGACAACGGCTACATTTTCACCAACGGAGGGATGCATTAACCGATAGAGATTTGGTCGAACGTAACAGAATTATGATGACGAGCGAGCTGCCAACGACGTGGATCTCGAACGCCGGTGCGATCGGGACCCAAGCGCTCAGGGCCTTTTGGTTAACCAGCGAATGCGATTTGGTGTACGTGACAAGTAGTTCGGGAGGACATGAAATTCGGTCGATTAGAGCTAGAAACCGCAGTGTGCACTATCGCTGTGGACCAGCAATCCGGAGCTGTGGGTCAAACGATGAGGGAGTCCGTGTCGGCCTATTCTAACCTCATCCGCATATGCGAACACGCTAGCGTGTCTAGCAACGGATTCTATAATCTGTATGCCACCTACCCGCTGCCCGTGCGGGGTGAACCGGACGAACTCGCTGGCTGCGAGCTACACGCGTGTGAGGAAAGGACGTGTGCGCCATTGAGATTCACGACGGGATCAACTGTTGGTGACCTCAGTCCGATGTACGAGAAATACTTGACTTATAACGGACCAGAAAACGCCGTTGACCTACGGGATCGAGTCGAGTCGCTTGGGCTCGATGGTTGGTGGAACACGATCACAACGAAACGTTGTTCACTTTGCGTGTAAAACACAACTGGTTCACAAGAATGTGCATCAGAGTCACGCTGTTAATGTCCGCCATGTAGGCAAGACCGCATGTACCGATGAAACAGTACTAACACTCATCGGACAACTAGTCATACACATCCTGTAACTCAGTGTATCCACGGTGGACATATATCTAGCTTCACACCACGATGGAGCAGCTTGACCGAAAAGGAGCTTTGAGGATTAAAAAGCTAGACCGTGACAGGTACGCCTTGGCCATTTGGCGAAGTGCCGTCGTTGCCGGTGCGACTCCCTACTTCCTAAGCAGAACCCAATGCTTTTCTGCAATGGCTAAGCAGGAGCCAGGTATATTGCCTGACGCACGGCCCCGACGGAGACCTAGCCACTTCAGTTGTTCACTAAAGGCAAGGGTGCAATAAAGGCAAGGGGTGCATCTGGAAATACATAGTCGCCCAGACGAGACATGCACAGAGTACGTCTTGTCTTCTGGCAGTGGTCACCGATCGGATTGTGTTTCGGGACCCAGACGGGAAATGTGTGGAGTATGTCTTGTCTTCTGGCATCGAACCGCCCGATCGTTTTGTGTTTCCGAACATGGAGTTGCTCATGCGGTATTGCAGAAAGCAGGCCACCGAGCGCTCGGTTGATAAAGATCACTACGACATGATCAGAGGATTGGAAAAGGCCGACCGAGACGCCTGGTCGAGGGATCGAGGGATCTGCGATATGATGGGAGACTTACAAGTAACATCAGACCGCGACACTGCTTCCTACGACGGTGGACTACGCCCGGTGAAGCCGACGTCACCACCTCTTGTCAACAGAAAGAATAAACCTCCCTGGACCGGGTTGAGCGCGACACACACGGGGATCGGCCTGTTGTTCGGAAATCGCTAAAGCCCCCGTCTCGTACTCGCGAACTAGAGGAAGGCTATCCTCAACCGCCACCGAGACGCCCTCTGGGAACGTGGGCATCGAGGGCTGCTGGTGGACTGGCAGCGAGGAGTACGAGTCGTTGGCGGCGTATCGCGACTGAGAAAAGTGCCGCGGTGAGATCACACCGCAGAGCTCCCCAAGTTGGGGAGACACGAAAGCCATACTGAAGAAGACAGCAACTATCAACTGTCCTCCAATAAATGCCAAACATCACCCACCTAGTGTATCGCAAGTGATTATGTGTTGATGTTTCTTTGCTGACACTGACCTGTAGATCATGGAATTTGCATGCTTTCTGCTTTGTATCACATTTAACAATAAATGACCACCGTGGAACAACGTGTTGAATGTCCCATCTTTATTTATTCTTGTGCCGTTCAAACCACACGCGTCAGTTACCAGACGTGACAGCTAGATGTTAGGTTATGCATGCTTGGGTGTTTGTCTACATTTGTCCACGTGCAAAAGTATAACCACATCATCAAGACTCAATGTCTCAAAATCAAAATGAAATAAGGCCTGAAAACAATGACACTGTCCACATTGTACACACATCTCAACGGCTTTATTCGAGAGGTTACACGTAACGTATTATAGTACAGAGAAACATGTGACATTCTGCGTTCCGCCAGCAACAGAGACACCTCGACGATAACAACACAACTCTTGCTCCGTGTTACGAGCAGGACACGCATGCCACTGGACGACATCGTGGTCATAACACGTGACATTGTGGTCAAAACACATATGCCACTGGATGACATCTTCATCTTCCATTGCTTCCATCAGCGGCCGTAGGCGGTCGAGCGGTTCGCCACGCTCGTGCGCGAAACACATAGGACACTCCCTGGGGGTTTCGTCGAGACCCAACGGCGATTCCACTGTCCTAGGTCCATCGGACGCCTTTGAGCTTATACGGTCTGAGTCCGAGTGTTGTGTGGATGGGCGCCCATCAGCATCCAAAACCTGCAATTTGTCCGTTGTAAGTCGGTTGCATTCTCTGAAACACATTGTTGGTAAAAGAAAAACATCGTGAGGAAAAGCTCAATCCCACACTGCAGGTCAGCATCAACATTAAAAAACACAAGGCCCTCTGTGTATGATAGTAACGGAGGGACTTATTATAGTTTCTTTCTTGTGTAAAGCACCAGATGCCCTTGGTGCGATGTCCCACCCCAGCCTGCGAAGCTGACACGTATGAGCTCGGTGAAACACCAGGTGATTTGTCGCAGCAGCTCAGATGGATTTGCGTGTCCGGTGAAACGCAAGTCGCCCGTGTAAATTATATAGTCTCCGCGAAACATGGCGATCAGACCTTCGTAGTCATCCGACATGATGCTAGGGTACGTGAACATGAGACCCGATGCACCCTTGTAGCGAAGAACCGCATCGCGACAGGACAGTGCTTCGACCAAATCGTTGGCAGGTTTTACGTCTGTGAGATGCACCACCTTTGCGGCAAATAGCTTGTGTGCTATGTAGTAATCCGTTACGCCGGAACGGCTCTCCACTGACAATATCTCAGGTATGGTGGGGAATCTGATCCCGTTAGCCTCGGTGATCAAGCTAGACAGGCAGCCGGCTCCGTGTTCGAAACACACCGGGGTGGTTCTCAGCAAAGCTGCTATGCTACCGCATATTCTCTTCCACTGATTAGCAGGATGCTTCTCATCGGGGTATTTGCGGCTGATCGCGATGCCGTCGCGAAGCAACACATGGTCACTGTGAGTGCATTGTGTAGGTGAACCCCAAACCAACCTGGTGTCGTTCTTCTCCATAGTTGCGAAATGGGGTCTCGGAGCAAGTGCACCGCAAGCCATCCTCACGTTCCATACATACAGCCAGCATATTCCTAGGTCGGCCACTCTCGGCGTCTAGGTCGGCCGCTCTCGGCGTCTAGGTCGGCCGTTATCGGCATCTAGGTCGGCCGTTATCGGCGTCTAGGTCGGCCACTGTTCATCATCAACATGGTACACAAAAACACACACAAATGTCAGTGTCTATGTACCGACAACATAGTACCAATTGATGTAAAGCACGCCGCATACACAAAATACATATACTATACACAATATTCAGTGGAAACAAACAGAACAGTGTGTACCGGACAAACCGTCTCTGTCAGCATTCTAGGTCGGCGGTTGCTCGTTCTCAGTCGGTCCGACTCACTACACCGAACCCCTTCACAAGGGTATAAAGCCCCAAGACTCCTGGTGTGTTCGTCGATTGCAAGTGGGTTTGCTGGAAACATGTGGCAGTCAAAAGCTTGCGTTCGCATACTAGTCAGCCTGCTAGCACTTTGGCTGGAGTGTTGCAGCCAAAGTGCGATTGGCTACGCGGGTCAAGAACAACTAGCTGTATTTGGAAAACTGTCTTATTCACTCACATTACCTGGCTATTTGGAAAGCCCTACTTCTGTCTTTCGAAAAAACGGCCAGGTCGTCAGGCCAGCTAGCCACCATCTGTATGAAGTGACACACACTAGATTGGGGTACCAGGTCACCATTCGATTTCTTACTTGCAACGACGAAGGGCGATATGTGTTTGGTGGGGAGAGATTCACTGTCATCGCCACGCCAATCGATCGGGGTCTATATTATTACACGGCAAAGGCACGCTGTGGAACGGGAAGGACGCCGTGTAGCGTAACAGAAAGCACGGCAGTTATCACTCCGTTAGATGGAGTCGGCGCAATTTACACGTTTCACGTTGAGACTCCCGACATCTGGCGTGTAATAGAGATATGGAATCACACTATGAGCCCAACAGAAAGGCTGACCGGTGGCTGTTTTATAACCCCAAACGGTACGGCGTTTGTGGGGCGCGGCAATGTAAACTACAAGTATTTCATGTACACACGACGAAGCGCTAAAGCTGATCAGTCCTGTTCACAAGTCAGTCGGGCTCTCGACGCTAATCCTGATGATACTCCAATCGATGGTCCTGCCACTGGGAGCACGGCAAAGGAATCCGAGCACATGACACCGCATACCACCACTTGGTGTAAGTAGTACGCACATATGTATGCTACGATAACGGCACGGTTGTTGGATCGGGTGTCAAGTAAAAACAATGCACTCTTGTCGTCCTTAGCATATACAGACGACGACCACATCGACATACCCAAATTGGACCCGCTGCAGCCCGTGGACACCACCAAGGTGCAGCTGTATGCCATATTAGCCAAACGTAAGCCCGCCGAATGCCACACGTGTGTATGTTTGTGTAATATATAAACTACGTGTTAGTTACCATGGTATATGTTCACAGTTGACAACATAGAAGCCACGATCAACAAAGTCAACGTGTGCTGTTCCAACGCCAGCCGCAACGGAGGACTCGACGCCAAAGTGTTGCTCGTGCCACTGCTTGCGTGTCTCTATATATGAACAACGATGCTGTTGGGGTCTGCTCGGTGTCAACATGTGGTATTACATTATATATGGACTCTGGTTGTATGCATAACAATCTTGTCTTCCACACAAATAAAACAAACATGACTGCACAATGACCAAGGGAGTACGATGCTTTATTGGATGAATGCACAAACATATACACACACATACGATCGTCCTCAGATCGCAACATAAATGCATACTAGTGTGCATTTCAGGCTGTTTGCCGAATGCCAGCATAACGTTTCACACGGTCAATATCAACGTCGGTGATCGCGTCGGAAATCCGCTGCCATTTGCTGTCATCTAGTAACATCCGCGCAGTGAGTCTGTGCTTCGGGTCGTACTGCAGCAATTCCAAGGCAATTCTCTTCACTGGCAAACACCCCATTAGGGTGGGCATTACACGCAGGGGATTCCACATGCTTTTCGCGCTGTGGTCGTTTCGACCGAGAGTTTCCTTGATGATTCTATACGTTGGAAAGTTTTTACTGTGAAAGGTCATCGTCGCCTCCATGGCATCTACTATCAGCACTCCCAGGCTCCACATGTCGATTGCGCAGGTGTATTGTGCAGTAGATGCCTCCTCCTTCTCCTCCTCCTCCTCCTCCTCTGCGTCAAATAATTCCGGGGCTCTGTAGGACTCCGTTACCAACCCAGAAGTCATGGACTTTGCAGCATACCTAGAAAGCCCCATATCTGCCACCTTCACAGTTAGCGTGTCCGCTGTGAGCAACACATTAGCGGGCGTCAGATCTCTGTGTATCATGTTAAGCCCGTGCATGTAAGACAGAGCGTCGGCGATCTCCAGAGAGAAACGGCTGATGAACGTAATCGGCAACAGGCCCGAGTGATCGCGACCCTGGTAGATCACCTTAAACAGCGTTAAGGGGAGATAGGGCATGAGCGTTGATATCTTGCCATCGTGAAGGAAACAGTCCAGTGTCTCCACTATATTAGGGTGGCCTCTCAGAGCCGATAGACAAGAGAGTTCTCGGACGGTGGAGTCCATCATACTGCCGTCTTTGTTATTTTCGTGGCACTTCAATGCGTAGCATTGATCGGTAGCGCGACATTTAACGTGATACACAACACCATATGTCCCTTCGCCTACCTGTGTAACAATCGCGTACTTGTCCATGGTGTTCACGCGAGACGCAATGTCAATCCACTACAGTGACAAATGAGCGATGGTGGTTGTACAACTGCAGAAGCACTTCGCAGGTGTTGATGTTGAACAGAGTCTTAGTGGTTTCGCACGTGTCGATGCCGGCCGAGGTAATGGGCTGTGATTCAGTGACACGCTTACGGCGCGTCAACCAGTTCATTTCTCTGTGAAACACACTGTTCCATCGACGACTGTTGGAATTGGAATTGTGGCGGACTGCTGATCGTTTAGCTCTTCTTGTGGCCGTTGCGCGGCGAGCTAGAGTACTCGCCGATAGAGGTTCCGTTTTCTGAGTCTCGGAAATCACAGCGGGCAATTGGGACTCTGGTTGCTCGAGTATCAGTGTGTCTGCTGAAGGATCACGTATAACAATAACATCAGAACACCCGGGTTTGTTTTCAACCGGATATCTTCGAACCAGCAACTTGGACTCCCTCGTCAAAGTCGAGCTGTGTATCGGAACAATTCCGTTGTTCACGGCGGCCGTTCTTTGGTCTTTCACACATAGAATGACACCGTTTCCATTGGATGCCACGGACTTGTAGAAGTCAATGGCATCCCCGTCAGTTGTGCCTTTGTGAACTGGCTCGACAATCAGGTTGCCGCTTAATGATTTCCTAATGCGCCGCGAACACTTCGCATCCTTGGCATGTATGAACCCACACGCGGTATCTTCTTGTAATAATACTATGTATGATACATAGTTGGATGTCTCCAGGTCGGCCACCAGACACGATAGATCCGTGGGAGTGTAACCTGTTGCGGCAAACGTATACTGTGTCACCGTTATGATATCGAATTCCTCTCCGTGTTGCTGTTCGAGCACACCACCACCGTGCTGCACAAGCAAGGAGTACTCCCGGAGCAACGTGTTGGCGGAGTCGCGCAGAAGAATTGGTGTTACCTCTACTCGGCAGTTTGATGCTATGCTGTTTAAGTACGTGTCCACACTGTTGAGGGTACCTTGCCTTCTTAAATAAACAAACCCACTAAGCGTTTGGTCACCCGTGGATCTGATCACCATGGAATAGGAAGCAAACGCCTTGTTCCTGAGGCGTTCCAATAAGTCTTTTGTGAAGCTCTCTGAGTATATAGGTGTAGTGAATCTAAAACGGTTTAGGTATCTCATCGTTGTAGAGTAATGTAACGCTCATGTCGTCCCTACATATGATCAACAGACACAAGGCAACACAACACGTTACTGCCTGCCGTCCCACAGGTCGGCACTATAATATGCGCTGGGTTGGAGCCTGCTGGACACTTATTGGCAGCGGTACTGCCTTTTTTTATTGTGTCTGTGTGCAATGTACCAATAACGTCACGTCCACCGAAACACTGATATAACAAAAAAAAACTAAAACGACATTGGGTTCATTGTGATAAGACTTTATTGTTATTCATATGTACACAATACTTTGTGATTACACTATTCAAATAAAAGACAACCATCCCCACTTTCAGCCCAGAGACCAGGTGATAGTGTCACTCCAGTCGCTCCAGTATTTCTGAACTGCCATTGGGATCCCGGGTGTCCATCTAGCTCTCGCGGTCACGGTTCCATCTTCGTACAAGGCAGGAACCTTTAGTTGACAGCTCTTGTTCCTGACACACCTTCGAATCTCTCTGAAAGATATAGCGTTTTCTTTCCGCCACTCTACTTCCACGTACATGCTGGACAGTGACCTGTGACTCCATCGGTCTATGGTAATGGTAGAGCCTGAGCCTGAAAGCGCTGAGGGTGGGTCTAGCTTCATGAAGCAGATCGGGTTGTAGTCCCCGTATCGCATTTGAACAATGTCATTTTTGTACACAAGTTCTATTGTCCATCTCTGGTGTTGGTCGAAGATGCGGTTGCCATTGAATTGCATACTACAGGACAATCCGGAACCGCTTCTTTTCAACACACACTTGCTGGTATGTGTGCTGTATGTAGCCTTGACGAACGCTACCTCGGGATTGATCACCGTCTCTTATCCAGCCGCAGACCGTGGCGTTCGAAATACCAGATCTTGTAGGATGGTGCAGGTCATTGTGCTGTCAAAGTCGTTTGTGCATCTTAAGCCCAATGGCAGTTCCGGGCACATTTGGAGAAACGGACACTGGTGGTCATTTGCAGTCGTGTAGACAACTAAAACTCCACATGCGATCATAACTGCAACAGCAGAATATGCCATGGTATACGATGTCCAATGATTTGTCCCAAGCCGTACGATCAACAAAGGTTGTGTGTATTAGATTTGAGCTGATGTCTCACTGTAACATACCAAGGATCCTGTTTGCTCATATACCCCGCGTGGTCCCAGTGAACTAACTGACTTTCCCACTGATAAAATGGAGCGCAAAGCCAGCCGACCTGCAGCACTTTCCTCGCCGACCTGCGGCTCCTGAGCCGCCGACCTGCAGCACTTTCCTCGCCGACCTGCAGCACTTTCCTCGCCGACCTGTGGGTCGGGAGCCGCCGACCTGCAGCACTTTCCCCGCCGACCTGCAGCGACCGTTTTGTATTCAGTGGCGGTTGCGCACATTGATGCGGTGCATGTTCTGAGGTTACTATTGACCTACGCTGTTGCTCTTTGATACAATGGATTTCACCACAGGGCCTCCAGGTCACACTGTGAAACTGATGCCAAGAAAGAGGAAACTTGATTCCGGTGCCCCTGTGAAACAAGCAGCTAACATCTGCATCTGTCGTGGCAATCCCAAATGTGCAGCGGACAAGGACGACACTGAGCAACTTGTCATTCCCACGCCAGACATGGAATTCGGCTTACACTCGATGACCAAGGAGGATCTGAAGAAGGCCGTCCTGAGCCAAGTTCATCTACATCGTGTCCACGCACCAGCGGCTTTGTTGCATACCCAAGGCCTACATGGCATACACCTGGAGAAGTACAACAATTATAGACTGGCCGCGGTGTCGTGGTTTGCGTACATCGTACCACACTGCACATCTGTGGATGTGCACACAATGGTTTCGGGCGCACTTGATCTGTTGGACAGATATGTGGTAACGTCACTGCGAAACGGCAGGGAGCTCCAGGACCTGTTGCGTGAGATTAGAGCTACACGTGCGGCATGTTTATTGCTTTCGTGCCACATGCACAGTGTTTGCAGGACTTTGAGTTTACACCATGTGTGTCTCGCTTATCGGTGGCCCGTAAAAGCGGCTACCGCCGACCCCAACCATGACGAGGACGACGCAGAATGTACTACAGTGGACCGTGTACGGAAAAAACAAAAAGAGATAACAGTGACACTAAAAGGCAGCTTATTCCCCACGTACACAGAGACTGCAATCAGCGTGCTTTGTAAGTGCATGCTCCTAGAGCATGTGATTGAGACAGCGAATCCAGATGCATTCACAAAGGAGCCGTGTATACGGTCTTTAGCTATGAAACTGTACGCAAGACGAGCCCTGACCCTAGAACTGCTTAAATATAAGCCTGTGCGCTGCGTAGCAGCGTGTTGCCTAATAGCCATGACCAAGACGTTAGACATTTCACCCGTCAACGCAAAAAAGTTAGAGCTGACTGTGATAGATCTCCTTCTGGATATGAACTGTCAGGGTGTGAGCGAACAAGAGCTAAATGACATGGCTAGGCTACTGACGCCGGAGGACTGCGTGGTGTGCACCGGTCGATTTGTGACCACTTGTGCAGAGAGAGCATTGCGAACATTGTCGGCTTCGTCCTGCCGCGGTTGTAAAGAACTGGTCGGATGACATTGCTGTACAAAAGTGTTTGTGTCATGTATACACATTGTGAAAACAAATAAACAAACGCATTTGATATATCAGACTGTATGGTTTTTTATTTGTGGTTGAAGCATAAACATTGTCTTGTTACATTCACACATTATGCACATGGATGAACCAGCAACAGGGCGATTGAATAGCACGCTCATTACTAATTATATCTGCAATCGTTGGCGTGTAACACAAGAGGAATCGTGCCGACTTCGTCGCCTCGCCCGTCTCTAGTAGGTTCCACGTCCCGTATTTGCCTGGTGCCACTACGATTCTGGACGGCTTCTTTGATTCTGCTGTCACAACACCAGGCTTCGGTCGGTGAGGCCCACGCTAGTATCACCGCGGGGGTCTCGTTTGTGCACAGCCATACCCTCGAGACCGATCCTGGGTCCGTAGTATATGTCACCTCGATGTGTTCTCCAATGCAATACACACGAAGAGGTTGAGCTAGGATCCCCGCTTTAATTAGCGCTTCTAGGCCGGTCGAGATATTTGTTTCAAAAATAGCGCCTTTTAATTTGAAGAACCGTTTGGGGCACAGGCACCTGCCCAACGGGTGTTGATTGCCATGCCTACGGCGGTCCCGTGTGTACACACGGGTTTTGACGATCGTCTGTGTGACCACCAGCTCTGTTTCACCATTGTTTGTTCGTAGTTCCACGGTGGTATTCATATTTGGGGTTTTTTGTGTGTAATTTACACAGAGTAGATGAAAGACCACAGGTTTGCTCCTTGTCCACTCCCAGCGATCGACAGCAAGTGTTGCGTGGTTGTGCTACAAAGCGGGTTAACCGGCCTTTTGAACCTCGGCGAATGAATGCTCTGGGTCGGCGGACTTATGCTCTGGGTAGGTCGACGAGTGCTCCGAGTCGGTGAACGAATCCTCTGGGTCGGCGGACGAATCCTCTGGGTCGGCGGACGATCGCTCTGGGTTGGCAGATGAATGCTCCGGGTCGGCGGACGAATGCTCTGAGTCCGCGGACGATCGCTCTGGGTCGGCGGATGAATGCTCTGAGTCGGCGGACGAATGCTCTGAGTCGGCGGACGAATGCTCTGGGTCGACGGACGAATGCTCTGAGTCGGCGGACGAGTGCTCTGAGTCGCTGTGAATGGACATCACTGTGAATGGCTGAGTCGGCGGACGAATGCTCTGAGTCGACGGACGAATGCTCTGAGTCGCTGTGAATGGACATCACTGTGAATGGAATTGTACATCACTGTGAATGGTAACTGTGATATGCCAGATCGGTGTATTATAAACTCTGTGTGGAGTGTACTGCCAGCTTAACACAGACAGTTGACGACAACAACTAGAGACGCAGACTTACACCCAGGCATTCATTGCTTACAACCACTCGAAACATGGCCGGTAACTTAAGAGACCAGATTAAAGGTATTCTTGACAAAAGAGCTGTCAAACTACTTGCAGAGATGCCAAAACCTTGGACCCCGAGCATACACTATGGATGCTGAATATGGAGCAGTTGGAGCATAACCCCGAGCCCGTGGTCCTCCCGTGCTGGCTGAACATAGACGCGTCGGGTCCAGACGGCATCGCCTCTGACGGGTTTAGCCAAAGTGTCCAGCGTCTCAACGAACCCCCCACCTTCGGATCCGCTTGGTTGGCAGACGCCACGGGGATGGTTCACGTCGCAGGCACGTACGACACATACAAATGCGTAGACTGCAACATAGTCTTGTCGGGATACAAAAAGGCCGACAGAAGCCTAAACGAGCACGTCCTTCGTAACGCTGCCACAGGGCACCGATGCCGTTACCTAAAGGCCAAGTTTAAACACCGCGAGAACGAACTGCGGCTGTTAGAAGGCCTGCTACGCTTCCAAGAAGGTCGAGTTGCTTTCCCATTGCACCTACTGCTCGCAAAAGATCAGTACACAATACTGGCGGGGTGCTGGTATTGCGTGCTGTGCTCGCAGAAAAGGGGAGATGTTCACCATCCAGCGTGTGCTGACATGGCTTTGGAGTTGAAACAGTTTCTCATCAAGACAACTCTGGCGATAAGGCCTGCGGGGGCTCCGGCGGTTCCTGGGACCGTAGACTATGCGCTCGGCGATATATGGGAATGCGACGCATCCGCCTTTCGCACCGTTTGCGATTTCTCGGAGTTAGGACATAAGGCGAACATGGAACATTTGCCATGGACTCGGGACAAACACAGATGTGCTGCTTGTGATTTGGTTCTGCACAGCTTTGTGGTAGGGGACACCTTTGTGGGAGAGCACATCTATCACATATACAAGGAAGGTAAGCGTTGTCCGTATATCGACGCGAGATACGACCGAGACGAGATACTCTACGAACTCGGACGGCAACGTTCCCGGAGAGGACAACTCGCCTTCCCGAGTCGCGTACTCACAGCCGAGCGGGGCTACAGCTCCGTGGCCGGTCTGGAACGATGCCTAGTGTGTGGAGTTACCACTATACAAGAAAAGTATCTGCCTTCGCTTGGCCACGATGCCTGGTGTTGTGATATGAAACAGGCCTTGGTGGATGAACTGGAGTCTCTGAGACTTGTGTAATCTTAACAACAACAGGGTTCATTTCCTTCCTCTACAATGTGATACATGTCTGTGTGCTTCACATCTCATATGTTACACAATATAGCAGTACCCCCGCTGAATGTCACATCACACCACACAAGTTGATATCACCCTCTATGTTTTTATGTGCTCTTGTCTAACTCTCGATAGAGTGTAGCGGATTGCTGTACTAAGGGACCGTGTGCACAATAAACAATCTTTTTGTGGAAACCCTAGTACTGTTTTCTTCTTCTTCTTCTTCTTCTTCTTCCTCACCACCACTACCACCACCACCACTCACAATACTGTAGCACAGGGTTGCGGATACCATGACACAACGCAACCACTCGGTTGCTTATCAAGATGGTGTAGACACGCTGATCTTGACTGTACTAGATGGGACGATAACACACCGCACCCAGCAGTGTGTCGCTAATAAAGGGCGAGCATTTAGGGTGTTGAAACGTGCTGTCCGTGATGTGTTATGGACGCATAGAACGGAATACTGCGGTAAGTGTTGGGCGTTTCTCCGCAATGAGTATCTGTAATAGTGACCATGGCGGGCAGCAACGTAGTGTACTTAGAAAACTTGCAATTGTAATAACCACACGCACGTCCACACAGGCATGCTCTCACTTCAGACCACCGCCGCCGACGTGCCAACGGTCACAGCGGGTGTAGCACGCGCCTTGTTTTCGGACGGCATTATAAACTGGGGACGCATAGTGAGCCTTGTGGCTTACGGCACAGTGTTACTGCAAGCGTCGAAGTCAACCTTGTGGCCGGAGTGCGCTTACGGGATCGGCGTGTCGATAGCGGCCTACATTACAGATAATTACATGGATTGGCTTGTGGGCACAGATGGTTGGGTATGTCATTTCTTTATTTTTGTCCCCTTTGCCTAGTAGACACTCTTAAACGTTTGCAATGATGGACACAACAAACCTCACATCTGTTGTTACGTGTTACTCTTTTCAGGACGGATTCGTGGACACCTTCGACCGAGTACACCAACGGCCGTGGCTGTCAACACAAGGAAAGCTGTTTGTGTTTGGTGTGGGATTAGGTTTATTGTCAGTTTTACTATGATACAAGATAATAAATACAGTTTACACACACTTGGTATATGTCTTCTTTCCATGCTTACACTGTGCAATATACATGGGGAATATGCACCATCAACATCACAGTCTACAAAAAAAATCACATCACAGCCCAAACACCGTGGCTTCGAGCAGTTGTTCCAGTGTGCCGTCGGAAGGAAACATGTGGTCTGTGGGATATACTTCTATGTTAGACAAAAAGCAACTTGTTGCCAGCACGTCCCATTCGTGGCCCGCGTGTCTATTTATACTGTCCAACATAGGGTCTGACAACATGGGGTCTGAGATGTCGCATTCGTGGTATACACACTCGTGACCCGCGTTCCTATTTACACTGTCCAACATAGGCTCCGAGTCCTGTAATATATCCTCTGGTAAAGCTACCGTGACACGTTCCAGCGGTTCCTCGGACCAACAAGAACGATCTGGCGGACACAGCTCTGACACTGCCCTCTCCGCATCCAAACCTGTAGTTTGCCACTGTGGGAGAGGCCACCTCAAGTTGGCCTGCGTGTATTGTACGAGCACACCACCGGAGGTCGTTCGCTTCTGTCGTCTACCGCTTTTTCTCATCCCATCGCTTGCGGCTATAAGAATCACTTGATGATCAATTAACATGGTACGATCCACCTCTCCCCAGTTCTCACACAGGAGGCCCCACCAATAAGATGCGCTTTCGTCGAGCCAGGGTGTCAGAGCATAGCGTCGTTTGGTCTGGCACACCAGACCGATTGCGTGTAAGACATTGAAAATATCGTACACCCTTCTTTCTTTGACGCTCAGTGTCACAGACAGACTCCTAGGGAAATAGGGTCCAGGATTACTGTGCACGTGCCGATACACCACCTCGGTGTAGTGTAGCAGACGACGGGTTTCCTTGTGTTGTTTAAGTATCGCCACGACAGGCACGAGTTTGAGGGCCTGTAGGACGTGCAGAGCGTCGTAGAATCTGCGCACCCAGGACCGAGTTTCATGTTGAGCCTGCAACCCCTTCAAGGCGTCGCGAACATGTTCTGGTTTAGTGTGGCGCATTATCATCAGCATTTTGGTAACATGGATGTGCAGCACAGTATCACTCCCACACTTCCGTTTCATGGTGACAGTGTAACATTGGCGGTCCACCGTCGCTGCTTTTGTACTGCCCTTTGCAGGTTCCGGTCGGCGGGTCGCTCGCGTCTGTCTCCGACAGACACTGCAGGTATACACAAGACAACACGTAGTCTAGTGCGATAGCTTTCACATGAGGTGAGACACACTATTAAAGGTTAAACTAGTACACTACGGCAACCGAGGACTGTGCTAGAATGGCTCGGGTTAACACCGGCACAGAGCGCCCGGTGGTCGATCAGACTGTTTACAAGTTGGTCAGTGGTTGGTTGGGTGATTTTCCAGAAAGTTTGAACCTTAGCCTACGTGAACTTCTCAAGATGAGTCAAAGTGCAGCAAACAGACATGGAAATGAGTTCGCCAGACGCCATCAGCTCCTCGTCAACTGCATTCTGGACCACTATGCGGACTCGCGGGCCTTAATTGACAAGGGCGAGGAAGACGACAGTGTCCTCGATGATGATGATGATGATGATGATGATGATGATGATGACGACGACGACGATGATGAGGACGACAATGCTGATGATGATAACGAGGAGGCTAACACCATCATGCCGCACGAGTTACGGCAAGGGAGTGCGGCGGAGCGGATGTACGAAGACGATGACACTATATCTTACGTGTTACGCCAAGCTAACAACATGTACTTCGACACAGCCGATGACATTACCTGTCACGGTTTCGACGAAGGTACTGAAATGTACTTAAGCGCAGCCGATGACACTAGTCACGCTTTAGTCGGAGGGAGTCCGACGAACCCACCGTTCAACGACATCGATTACGCTATATCTCATGCGTTAGGGGAAGAAGGCATGTGGATGGGACAGCAGGACGATGAAGACGACGACACTAGGTGTCACGCGTTACTGGACGAGAGTCAGCTGCAACTACATCAGAAACGCATGTAGGGTGTTGGTGCATTGTGTCCACTCACATACTAACCATTCACCCCATGCTACAAAATTATACTTTACACCTTTTCGCATCAGGCGCGTTGAAATGGCGACCGATTTAGTGTCACCCCATATCCGAACCTTCTTAGACAAACACGACTGCAATGCACTGGCCAAACATTTGCAGGGCATGACATACAGTGCCTTTCTTCAGACATCAGCTTGGACATTGTTGCAGTGGGGCGCATCCCGGGATTGCATTTTCAATCACACAAAGTTGGTGCACGACACCTACCGCGCGCACACCTCCGTCAAGGGCCTGCGCGAGACGCCGCCTGGGACAACGCTAGAGGCGACGCACAAGGACTTCTCCCGTGGTCGCCTCCGAACAAAGGACCGGGGTACGCCTAAAGTCTTAAGGGCCATGACGACCGAGGAACCCGTGATGAGAAGTCGAGCACAAACATTGGGGGATCGGTGCTGTGGCCAGCGCGCGACATACCAGGAGTCTGCCGATCCGGAGTCAATCGAATGTGGCACGGTTCGCCGAGCGAGTCCTGACCACTACCGCACCAAACCGCAGCTGTTTTAACGAACGCCAAAGGCTGACGTGGCATAATTTGGTCTACGAGGTCCTAGAATAACATCGCTTGGAATTTTACAAACACAGAGGGCGCTTCGGTCGAACACTCCTAAAACACAGGGCGGAGTTTTGGTGGGCATGTGTGTATAAATAAATTGGACTGCCTGGCTTCGTGCACACCACCAATGCTCCACACAGCATATGCGTCTGACGCGAATAGAATGTCTCACTACAGCCATCCGAATATGTCGGGTTCCACATCAACCCTGACGACCGACACCAAGACCAACGTCTCGACGAGCCTAAGCGGTGAGCCGCAAGTCACGTGGCCTACTCGACGCCACGGTGAAGGTTTGCCTTCTGCGCAAATAGACGAGCGCGACACCGAAGCCGCATCGCTTCGGTCGAACGCCGAGTCTTTGTGCGAGTCTGACACAGATCAGAATTGTGCGCACGAAGAGGGTTGTTCTTGTGCCGAGGACACCAGTGACTCCTATGACGTCGGTGACTCTGACGATGCGAGTGAGACCGATGTCGACAGTCACTGCGAAGGCCAGTGTAGCGACCCGTTTTGTTGCGATCCGGCTCTGATTTACCACTCGGAGGACGAGGTCTCGTGGTACCGGAACAGAGGCATGGCCTTCGAGGACCGGGGTGACGGCACCGGCTTTTGGTACAGCCCTGGGTCTTGTAGTATGCTGTTTGAAAGAGGGACCGGTGTTGTGTTCGAAGACTAACGTCGGCCTCCACCACAAGCGACAACAACCCAGGATGTCATTGTTTATTACTTTGTTGTGTATGTTACCCACCGCCACCTACTACTCGTGTGTGTATTGTTTTACCCACAGTATATATCAAGTTGTGCTCCTTTGTTGTGTGTATATTCTCACCCTAAGACCTCAAATGAGCCTTAAATTAAACGCAATTGACAGAGCGATTTGGGATCTTTCTTTTATTGAGTCTGCTTTCTCTCCTCTTTCACATCATACAAAGACACACCACAATATAGCACATTGTACACCACGTCCATTGTGCACATTTTCAATAAGCGCAATTCTCCTGTCATACAAAACACGATCTTGAGTGATGGTGTAGGTTTGTTGGTTACGGTCGATTCGGCTTGTCCTGGGACTATGCGTGCTCTGGAGAAAAAAGACACACCCTGCCGACTCAGAGCGCTGTGTCAGCCGACTCACAGCACTGTGTCATCCGACTCAGAGCATTTGGTCGGCCGACTCAGAGCATTAGGTCAGCCGACTCAGAACATTAGGTCGGCCGACTCAGAGCATTAGATCAGCCGACTCAGAGCATTTGGTCAGCCGACTCAGAGCATTTGGTCAGCCGACTCAGAGCGTTAGGGCAGCCGACTCAGAGCATTTGGTCAGCCGACTCAGAACATTAGATCGGCCGACTCAGAGCATTTGGTCAGCCGACTCAGAGCATTAGATCAGCCGACTCAGAACATTAGATCAGCCGACTCAGAGCATTAGATCAGCCGACTCAGAGCATTTGGCCAGCCGACTCAGAGCATTAGATCAGCCGACTCAGAGCATTTGGTCAGCCGACTCAGAGCATTAGATCAGCCGACTCAGAGCATTTGGCCAGCCGACTCAGAGCATTAGATCTGCCGACTCAGAGCACAAGTCCCTTGATAACAGAGCACTGCGCTGAAGTGTTCTATGTACTCGACAAGTATTAATAACAGTTGACTTTGCATATAAACACCGGGGACTTTCAACTCCACGTTCACAAAGTGTACTTGGTTAAATATTGCGACGCTCACCCGAAATGCTATTGCCTATGAGCTGTATGCTGGCAGCGTGCCTCTTGGTAGTACATGGGCAAACTCCCAGGCTCACGATACGCATGAATTCACTAACCCTACCCTGTCACGTCAACCGAAGCAAAGACGTGAGAGCCGTAAAGTGGACCAGAGCGGGCATGAGCGGCGTCTATGTGCTTTTATACCGCGACGACCAGCTGGATCCAGAAAATCAGCATCCGTCTTTCGCCAAACGTGTCGACCTTAAAGATAGACGGATGGCCAACGGGAGCGTGTCTCTGGTGATCAATAACATGACACAAGATGACATGGGTGTGTACGACTGTAACGTTTTCGACAGTACCCTGGATTCGTGGCAGAGAATCTGTTCGCTGAATTCCACACAAGTATACATGAAAGGTTCGTGTCACCAGGCTGGAGGAACCATCTCTTTGTATCACATCGGAGAATTGTGATTGTGTATTTATTTTGTTTTATTTTGTTTCAATTTCTAGAGCTGCAACGGAAAAAAGCAGAGCTGGAGAAAAGAGACAAAGACGGGGTCATCGCACATGTGGTTGTAGCCACTGTGTCACTTGTGTCCCTGGCAGTAATTCTGGTGATATGGATATACAAAACCACACATGTCAAGAAAGTGGACTATGAAGATGTTTGTATTGAATAAAGACAAAGGACCATCGCTTGGGTTTATTGTCTTTATTTGTTATTCACACAAAGATGTCTGCGCACTATACATTTGGTAAAATTCCACATTCGACCATTCACATCGACACATTGACACACAGTGGCTTGGCGTTGTGGGAAACCTCACCGAGCCAGGGCAAAAATCTCACCGACCTGGAAACCGCCGAGCCAGGGCAAAAATCTCACCGACCTGGAACCCGCCAACCTGGAAACCGCCGACCCAGCGCAAAAATCTCACCGACCTGGAAACCGCCGACCCAGGGCAAAAATCCCACCGACCTAGAACCTGCCGACCTGGAAACCGCCGACCCAGCGCAAAAATCTCACCGACCTGGAAACCGCCGACCCAGCGCACGGTCGCTAAATGTGCATAAAACACAGCCCGTTTACTCCAACGTTACACAGTTGTTGCTGTATCATCTCCTAAAAGGCTTTGTGTTTCACGTACTGAGTGTCTAACAGATACAATGGAAGAGCTGCTCTGTCTGCTCGTTGTCATCGTGCCGTTGAGCTGCGCGGCGACCCCAGTATGCCTGACTATGAGCCCCAACTATTTGCAATATTTCAAGGAGAAACGCTTCATTCTAAATTGTGAAGGGGGAGATGGTTCAGCTGATTGGAACGTAATGCGGATTACAAGCCAGGGACCGACAAGGAGCGCATGTGGGTCCAGTTGGGGTAGACGGAACGGTTCTTCGTGTACGACCAGCATGACCCTACCCTGGGACACCGGGGTCTACTGGTGTGAATCCAAGAATGGCCAAACTAGTGAAATGCAAAATCTCACAGTGACGGCTGGATCGGTGATCCTCCAGACTGGTGTTGCTATGCCCATCACAGAGGGCGATGACCTGACTTTGGTCTGTGTAACAAAGAAACCCACAAAGAACTGGAGTGCGTTTTACAAAGACGGTTCTTTGATTAGCAGCGTGCCTACGGGTCGCTTGACAATTCGCAATGTCGCCAAGTCAGACGAGGGGGTTTACAACTGTGAGACCGAACGCGATGGGAAGTCTCCCTCGAGTTGGATTGCCGTCACAGAGACCACGCGAGGGGAGTTTGTGTCTGAAGGCCCATTGCTCGAGAGCACCAGCCCCGAGACAACTACAGGGGGTTTCGTGTCAGGAGGCCCATTGCTCGAGAGCACCAGCCCCGAGACAACTACAGGGGGTTTCGTGTCGGGAGGCCCATCGTTCAAAGGCACCGAGCGTGCCGTCACAGAGGCTACGACCACTGGAGCGCCACCTGATGACATTGGCGTTTTTAGCGCCAACATCGTCTGTTTAATCGTGGACACTGTTTGTTTGATTCTTGGGGTATTGTTTTTGGGAGCTTATTAGCGTTTGGTGTGTACTTGGGACATAGGGTTACACTATAGTACACAATACCAACCGAAGGACAAGGAGACGCAACTCTGACAACTCTGACACCATCTTTGACTCGCAACATTTCACGGTTGCTGATTCTGGGGTGTAATGATATGGTGAAAACAGACTAGGGGTGGGATTATACGATGACTGTACATGTATTTCTTTTGCTTACTTTTGTACTGTAGTGTGTATGTGTGTGTGTGTGTGTGTTAATGGGAAGCTGCTGATTCTAAATAAACAGCTAACACTATCATGTGCATGTCGGCTGCCTCACTGTGTATATTTGCAAAAACACATTATAAGGAACAATCACAAAGCCGATGGGCTGCACATACAGTGTGTGATCTACACCATTGTATTCGTGTTATGCGTGCATATAATTGACACGCTATATAGTGTATATACACTGGACGCGTTCGTCCGTGTAATCTTTGGATTAACTTCTATCAATTCAAACTGTACGAAAACAGACTGTGGCCATTACAAACTCGGGTGTGTGAACTACATGGAAAGTTGCCGTGTTTCCTTAATGTGAAGTCACTCTCAACACTTTGATTTAGTTGTTCTTCTTCAACTGGTTGTGAGCATTCGCCCGCCGACCCAGCACATTCGTCCGCCGACCCAGAGCACCCGCCGACCCAGCGCATTCGTCCGCCGACCCAGAGCACCCGCCGACCCAGCGCATTCGTCCGCCGACCCAGAGCACCCGCCGACCCAGAGACGAGCAGTGGTGTGAATTTGTATAAATAACTGTGGTATTTAACAGTTTGTTTCATACACTCTCGGCTCTCGAACCTCATTCACCGCTGAGTCTGCCAAGGCTTTACACAATGGCTGGCCTAGTTTGGGTTCTCACTGTCACAACTGTCATGTTGTGTACCTCAGCTATAGAGGGAGCCCCTGCTACACAGGGAGGACCATGGAGCATGGACATTATGGAAATAGCCCTCTGGGCAGCAAGGCAAGCTGCCCTGAATGCACAGAAGCCTGCACTGTTGCCCCTACAACTCCAACGCCTACACAGGACCTGACCATGCAACGTGATGCCTCTGTAGAGGGACCACCAACTTTAGAGGGAGAACTGAACAACGAATATCTTGCTCAACTGGCCCTCTGGGTAGCAAGGCAAGCCCAGAAACCTGACACTGTTCTCCCTGCGACCCCAGAGCCCATTCCCGCACCTGCGACTTCAGGACCTATGAAACCAGCAGATATGACTAGGAATGTGACCGTGCAGCGTGATGCGTACGTCGAGTTACAGTGCCCAATCAAGGGATCTCCTGTGACATGGACCGTAGTTTCTGGGCAAGACGATGCCATATGACGCCTCGCTGTTGGTGTTTCCTCGCATGGGTGGTGCCGCTGCACAGGAGTACCGTTGTGAAGTCTCCAACAAAACAGCCGCTCTCCTGCTTAGTGTCATCGATGAAATTCCGGCTGATCAGAAGGATGGTGATATAAACTATTGCCGACACGGCACACTCTGTTTGGTTCCCTGTGCGGATAAAGCTGAGTGGGAAGGTGTCAACTGCACCAAGGAACAATGGACCCCTTTGGCTTGGACAACGGCTTACAAGGTAATATATACCACCGTATGTATCGGCTTTGGTTTTTGTAGGGATGAGTGAATGTGACATTTGTATTCCCACTGTTGTGTGTGACACTTATTATCTTCTTGTTGTGTTTGACCATTTGCCTTTCTAGCCTGAACCATTCTTCGTTGGTAACGGAATTCTGGCAGCAGATGCAGTCACCAACCCATCCCGAATGGCGTGCAACTACAAGTGTTCTATAACACAAGGGCGAGGATGCATCTGGACTCCGCGTTGGTACTGAACTTGAGGGCAAAAGAAGGTGTATGACATTTACATCACCCACCAAAGCCAATGTTTATACGGCCAGTGTTGCGTTTTATCGTAGTTCTGTCAGAGTGCCTGTATGCGTTGGTAAGCCAACGACCATACTTTGCGACGGGCAGGAATAGTAAGTTTTATGGCGGGGAAGCTTTTGGCTAACAAAGTACCCGAAGGTGTGCCGAAACACTTACCATTCGGCGACCCATCCTGTATGACACAACTGTAATCCTCAATCGGCAATTCCGTATTGGTGCAGGTGTTGCCAGTATGCTAACAATCGACCCAGTGAAGAAGAGCATTTGAACACCTTATTCATCTGCAAACTGCAAAGCACTGACGGGCGGCATTTTTAGATGTCGAGCTCTATTCGAAGACCGATTCTTGTCAGTAAACCAATGTGTTTACTACTTCAACCTGAGTCCCTACCAACGCCGTTGTGGGGGTGTCATTATATAACAGTGTAGGCATGAGTTTGGCGTTAGTCTTTCTTTGTACGCTGTCATTGTTTTGTTCCATATCTGCACATATTACACATACTCCAATGACCTGCTTTATATTACATAGCATTGATTTTGCTTCCATATCTGTTCACAAGGCATAGTCCCTTATGTTGTGTGTGGTTATATTACACATACTACAATGACCTGCTTTTATATTACTTGGTACTGTGTATGTTTTTTTTTTTTTTGTATTACATGCATTGATTTTGCTTCCATATCTGTTCATGGGCATAGTCCCTTATGTTGTGTGTGGTTATATTACAATACTACATGACCTGCTTTATATTCTGGGTACTGTGTATGTTTGTTTTTTGGTTTTTGTATTACATATCATTGATTTTGTTTCCATATCTGTTCACGGGCATAGTCCTTTGTAGTATGCGTAGTATAACCACACACAACATAATGACATGCTTGTTATATTCCTTGGTACTGTGTATGTTTTTTTTGGTATTGTATTACATATAATTGATTTTGTTTTCCACATGTGTTCATAAGCATAGTCCTTTATG
>NW_020327751.1:0-17552 GCF_001858045.2 Oreochromis niloticus | reverse complement strand
AAACTCTCCATAGAAACTCAATGGAGAGTTTCTTCAAAATCAGCGCTGGAATTCTCTAATGAGAGGCATTTTCAAATCGTCATATCTCCTTAACGAAACAAAGTTGAGACATGAGGCTTGTGCCCATATATCTTCAGACATCCCTGATGCTCACAATTCAAGAATTTTTTCCCACCTATTACCGTTTTGAGATGAGTTACACTGTTTGAGGGTAGGAAATTCGTGCCTTGCTCAGATCTCTTCAGATTTCAAACTCTGGAAATGAGGCACTTTTTCTCTCGTCATATCTTTTGATGGATTTCAACAGAGACCTGAAATTTCCATGACTGTTCACCAAAGCCTGCTGTTCTTACGGTGAAAGAATGATTTTGATGCTCCATATAGATTTAGAGTTACAAAACGTTGTTTGAGGGCAAGTCAAGGCAGTTTTGCTTTGCCTCTACTCAGTTACAGTGTGTTACAAGTCATATATCTTCAATATTTATATTTATCTCTGAATTATGAAGACCTGCAGATTCCCCCATCTCTTCTGAACAACACGGTGTCAGAATGACCGTTCTAGCTCCTACGGTTAGGAAATTATGGCCATTTGTTCGAGGGGAATCCTTAATGTGAGAAATACACTGAAGAAAACCCATAGCTCTCTCTGTGTCTGTGTGTGTAAGTGCTGATTACAGCAGGTGCAGCTAATTTAGCTGACCTAGATATACCAAGCCCAGACTCTCAACAGCCCCTGTACACTTTGCTCTCTGTGTATGCGTGTGTGAGTATCAATATTTCTCCATGTTAAAGTATTACTCCTCCATAATAGTATTTGTGCTAAATCAAAGTACTTCTACTACATCTTAGTACTTCTGCTCAATCATAGTATTTCTGCTAAATCATAGTATTTTTGAAAAATCATGGTGTTTGTGCCAAATCATGGTTTTGGGGCAAAACCATAATATTTATTTTATGTTATAGTATTACTACTAAGTGGAGGAATGTGTGTTATGTTATAGTATATTTGCTGAATATAGTATATCTGCCAAATCATAGTATTTATCCCAAATCATAGTATTTGTGCAAAATTACAGTATTTCTGCTAAAAAGCAGAAATAGTACCTTTTAGCAGAAATTTGTGTCAACAGATATTATTTATGTTAAAACATAGTATTTCTGCTAAATCATAGTATTTCTGCCAAATCATAGTATTTGTACTTATTCATAGTACTTGTGCCAAATCATAGTATTTGTACCCAATCATAGTATTTCTGCAATATGATCGTATTTGTGCCAAATCATGGTATCTTTTTGCCAAATCATGGTATTTGTGCCAAATCATGTTATTTGTGCCCAGTTAAAATTTCTGTTATATTATAGTGTTACTACTAAGTCGTAGAATTTCTGTTATGTTATAGTATATCTGCTGATTATAGTATATGTGCCAAATAATAGTATTTATAGCAAATCATAGTATTACTGCCCAAATATTTCTTGTAGTATTTGTAGTAGTAGTTGTTGTAGTATTTGTGCAAAAACATAGAATTTCTGCAAAATCATAGTATATCTGTTATGTTATAGTATTACTACTAAGGCATAGTATTCCTACCAAATCATAGTATTCCAAATCATAGTATTACTGCAATTCCATAGTATTTGAGCGAAATCGTAGTATTTGTGCAAAACCATACTATGTCTGCAAAATCACATTATATCTGCTATGTTATAGTATTACTACTAAGGCATAGTATTTCTACCAAATCATAGTATTCCTTCAAAATCATAGTATCACTGCAATTTCATAGTATTTGAGCGAAATTGTAGTATTTGTACTAAATCATGGTACTTGTACCAAATCATAGTATTTTTTGCAAATCATATTATTTAAACCAAAACATTGTATTTGTACGAAGTCATAGTATTTCTTCTAAATCATAGTATTTCACCCAAATCTCAGTAGTTGTGCTAAAACCCAGTATTATTGCCAAATCGTAGTATTTGTACTGAAACATAGTATTTGTGCCAATAAGAGTATTTGTACTAAATCATAGTACTTGTGCCAAATCATAGTATTTCTGCCATATTGTGCTAGTTGTGCAAAAACATAGACTGTCTGCAAAATCATAGTATATCTGTTATGTTATACACTGTAAAATGTAATATTGTGTTTAATTAAAAATATTAAATAGGCTGAACTCAATTTTTATCAATTTGTTATTAGAACTCAATTTAAATAAGTTACCAGTACTTTTTATGCAAAACGCTGATAAACTCCATTTATTTGAGTTGTCTTAACTTAGAAAAACTAAGTAAGCTGGAAGTTTTGCTTCTCAGTGCGGAAGGATGAAAGATGTGTTTTGAAAATGCCACGTGACTACCGTCCTCCTCCCTCTCGGATCAGTCCGCATGTTCACGGTGCATTTTTTATGGAATATGTTGAGCAAACCTGGAGAACCGTCAGCTCAAGATATTATTGTTGTCATTGCTGTGGATCTTTACCTGATACACTGACTTGGTGAGTAAATGTTTACTCTTATTCAAACTGATTTTGTGGCTTCTCTTAGTTTAGCACCAGGTTTATAATCTTGCTAGCTAGTTAGTGTTAGCCTAGCGTTGCTGCTGCCCCTGGGCTCATGTTACTTAAAAATTATCACCACAGCCTTAAAAACCTTACATAAAACTATGTCGGTGAAATTTTCTGTTGATCGTTTGAAATAAATAAGTGCGATAAGAGCCCAGACAAAATTCTTCGGGAGGTGTAGCTGTTAGGGGTGGGGTAGGTGTGGGATGTGGGGGGTGGATAACAGAGCTCTCCGAAAACGTGGAAGCACTTTTGCAAATATGTGATATTTTGATAAATTAAGTAGATATTTGAGCATTACACGGCTACATTGTCGCCTGAAAATATCTTAAAAGGTTATTTTGTGACCCAGAAAGGGTAGTCTGGGGAAAAGGAGGATCGCATTTGTCGCCGCGGTTGTCGGAGCCTGTGCGTACTTGTAAGCGCGGCAATGGCGGAGGAGCGCCGCTGAAAAACTTATTACTTTTCTGGGTCACAAAATAAACTTTTAAGATATTTTCAGGCGAGAATGTAGCTGTGTAAATTTCAAATATCTGCTCGATTTGTCAAGACATCACATATTTGCAAAAATGCTCCGACGTTTTCGGAGACGTCTATTTTTTTCATGCTTTGTGGCAGCTTTTGAACATCTGTGGCATCTATTAATGTCAAATCTAGCCTTTATTTAACAACATAAGCCAACTCTATGTTACAATGATTGCACAGCCATTAAGGATCAAATCAATGTTCTGTTTTTTCTCCCTCTGCTGGCTTCTTACTGTCTTTGAGGCTCGGGACCAGCACTCCTGCTGTTGGACAGAAAGACATCAACTCAGTGGTAAGTGTTTTGGTTTTCCAATATATTAGCAACTGTCAGTGACATTTATATTAATCAGGCTGAACTTTAATCATACTTTAGATCAGCCTGTTTTACTTATTGTTTTATTTGTGCTTTGGTTTGGGAAAGTTGTTTCTTTACTGATCTTTTCCTGTCTTCTGTTATTAGACTTGAGATATGACTGCACTGTGCTGTTGCTGGTGACTCCAGTTAATTCTACAAGACATGCTGTGTAAGTAAACAAACAACAACAGTTTGGTCTGCATTTCTTGAAAGATCACATCCCCCAAACTTAGTTTAGAGGGTCTACACTGTATATAGTAAAGTCTGCAAGTTTTCTAACAGCAAAATCTGTTTTGTGCCCAAAATCATTTTGCACATCATTAGAATGAAAGTTATTGGCCATGTTTGCATAGCCCTTTTTTAAAATGATGCTTTCATGACATTATTGTATGTTGGGTGGTGGTCAGGGCTATGCAGACTGACAATTTGGGACATTGAATGTCATCTCTCCGGTGGGGAGGGAGCCTGAGATTGTCTAAATTGGAGTCTGTTCTATACCAAATGCAGAAAAAAAATGTTTTAAGAAAGCAATTAAGTTCATGTTCCAAAAAATATGTTTGTTTGCTTGCAGGACAACAGGAGAGACGAGTCCTCCGTCACAGATGGTGTGGTCAGTGAAGATGGTCGCCTGCAGGTTCAAGCTCATTGCATCTCCAACCCACATCCACTGCCACTGTACTTAAGGGAAGTTAAAGACTTTCTTCTGCACCTACATTTGGATCACCTCGATCCATGACAGTCATTCAGGCAGTGATGCCTGGACTGGAAACAAGCCATACTTAAAATAATACAACATTCCAGCTCATGTGTTGGAATGGAAAACAAATGTGTCGTTTAAATTAGAGACTGCACTTGTGACAGAACAATAAATATTTTATTTTGATTATATAAGTAATGTAAGTACAAAACAAACTTGTGGTAGGCCTAAACTTATTTTCAGAATAATTAAATCTGAGACTTTGTTTCATTGTAAGATTATAACAGTGATGGCAATATAATTGTTTGTTGTTCAGCAGAACAGTGTTCAGTATGTTGGCTGTTGTACTTTGTTGTGTTTGAAAATAAAAGTTGGGCTGATTTTAACATCATTACAAAAATTGTTGTTAATTATTTTTAATCATATTCAGGTTCCCACAAATTGTTTTTTCATTTAGTTGAACTTGAAATGTTTGTCAGTAGGTAAACAATTAGTATTGCACAGTAAGAGATATCAAGTTATTCTTAATGCTGCAGACTTGCAATGTATAAGTTGTCCTAACAGTCATCTTAAGTAAGCTTTACTTAGTTTTTTTGAGGCAACGAGTTTCCATAATTTTTTTGAGTTCTGGGAACTAACAAGGCTGTACAGTGTACTCAAAATGAGTAAGTTGCCCTAACTTGGTCATCTTACGTAAACTTGATCCAATTTTTTTGAGTTCTGGGAACAAATGAGCTTGTACAGAGTACTCAAAATAAATAAGTTGTCCTAACTTAGTCATTTTTAGCTAAGCTTTACTCAATTTTTTTGAGGCAACGAGTTTCCATAATTTTTTTGAGTTCTGGGAACTAATTAGATTTTACAGTGTAGTATTACTACTAAGTCACAGTATTTCTGCCAATTCGTAGTATTTGTACTAAATCATACTACTCGTGCCAAATCATAGCATTGAAATCAAAATATAGTATTTGTACCAAAGCATTGTATTTGTACGAAGTACAGTATTTCTGCCAAATCATAGAATTACTGCAATTTCATAGTATTTGAGGAATCCCTTTTGTTATAGTATTACTTCTAAGTCATAGTATTTCTGCTTTGTCATAGTATTTGTACTGAAACATAGTATTTCTGCCAAATCATAGTATTACTGCTATTTCATAGTATTTCAGTGAAATTACAGTGTTTCTGCAAAAACATTGTATTTCTGCAAAATCATAGTATTTCTCTCATCTTAAAGTACTCAATTATTGTATTTGTGCCAAAGTTTAGTATTTCTGCCAAATGATATTATCTCTGCTAAATCATAGTGTCTGCCAAATCATAGTATTTGTGCCAAATTATGGGATTTTGCCAAAACATGGTACTTGTGCCAAAATATAGTATTTGTGCCCAATTAATATTTCTGTTATGTTATAGTATTACTACTGAGTCGTAGAATTTCTGTTATGTTCTGCCAAATCATAGTATTACGGCTATTTCAAAGTATTTGAGTGAAATTACAGTGTTTCTGCAAAGACATTGTATTTCTGCTAAATCATAGTATTTCTGTTATCTTAAAGTACTTGCACTCAATTATAGTATTTGTGCCAAAGTTTACTATTTCTGCCAAATCATATTATCTCTGCTAAATCATAGTGTCCACCAAATCATAATATTTGTGCCTAAGCGCAGCATTTGTACCAAAACATAGTATTGCTGCTATATCATAGTATTTGAGCCAAATCATAGTATATGTCCTAAAACATAGTATTTCTGCCAAATCATAGTATTTGTCCTAAAGCATAGTATTTCAACAAAATCACAGTATTTCTGCTATGTTATAGTATTTGTGCTTGTAGAAAAACCTGTGTTAGTGTGAGCTACATTACCCAGCAGCCTCTGAGCAGTGAGGGAATTCATGGGACTTCTGAGCTAGATGGTCTTCCTTCGTTCCTGTGCTAACGATTGAGGAGAGAGCTGCTGGGAAGGGGAGCAAATAGCCCATCCTGTATTTGTTGGGGATGGTGTGTGTCACATAAACGTGAGTTAATGTTCCATGCTTAAGATGTTTACCCTGCTACTTGTGTGTATTGGTTTTAGTTACCTTTAGCATATGTGCTAGTTAGCGATAGCTATGGCAGCACAGTTATTTGATTGTTTTGGGCTTGTTCCTGCTTTGTTTGGTCCCCCTGCAAATTTATGTGAATTTGTACACTGTAATATCACTGTATTACGTAGTGGCTAAGTAGGAGGCTGACTGTTACTAAGTGCATCAGTGTACATAGGTCATCTGTTGTGTTGGAGTGCCCTCTTGTGGCGCCTTTTGGGTAGTGCCTTAGTAAACACTGCAAAGAAGTGGTATCAGACTGATTTGTAGTGGAGGAATTTGTTGCCAGTTTCTTTCATCTTTAATCCGTATTCATGTTGTAATGTAGTAACTTTTGTGGCACAAATACCACAATATGGCAGAAATACCATGTTTTGGCACAAATACTTTGATTTGGTATACTTTAGCTTCTTCACCCCTTTTCAGCAAAATTTTCATTTTTTTCACCCCTTTTCAGCAAAATTTTCATTTTTTTCACCCCTTTTCAGCACAAATTCCAGCTTTTTTGGCGGTTTTCAGAAAAAAAAAACCTCTTTTCAGCAGAAACTCTGCTGATTCACCTCTTTTCAGCGCAAGGTTCTGCTTCTTTGCCTCTTTTCTGCAGAAATTCTGCTGATTCACCTCTTTTCTGCAAAATTTTCATCCTTTTTGCCTCTTATCAGCACAGTTCTCAGCAGCTTCTGATAATTTCAGCACAATTGTCAGTCTATCTACCTCTTTTTTGTGAGAATGAGTTTGGCTCAGTGAGATGAGTAGCTGCCTTGAGACCAGGAGGTTCGAGGGGAATCCTGAATGTGAATGTAAGAAATACACTGCAGAAAACTTATACCTCTCTCTGTGTCTGTGTGTGTAAGGGCTGATTACAGCAGGTGCAGCTAATTTAACTGACCTAGATATACCAAGCCCAGACTCTTAACAGCCACTGTTCCCTTTACGCTCTGTGTATGTGTATGTTTGTGTGTCTGTATCAATATTTCTCCCATGTTAAAGTATTACTCCTCCATAATAGTATTTCTGTTAAATCAAAGTACTTCTACTACATCTTAGTATTTCTGCTAAATCATAGTATTTTGGCCAAATCATGGTATTTGTGCCAAAGCATAGTATTTCCACAAAATAACAGTATTTCTGCTATGTTATATTATTACTGCTCATAGTATTTCTGCCAAATCTTGGTATTTCCCATCATGCCTTGGGACATGTGCTGCATTTGAGATGTTCTTGTTTCATTGTTTATGGTTACGTTACTTTTAACTGTTGTCTTGAATGTTGTGTTTATACTATGGTACAAAGTCACTGACAGTTATTGTTTTATAGGAAGAATGCAGTACCATAAGTGAGTTCTGTTATGCTGTTATTGACCCTTGAAGCACATTGTGACACAAGCAAGTATGTTCAATAAAAAACTCCTCCTACCAGCTTGGGGTGGAAATAAAGGCTCAATCTGTCCCTGTGAGCTTCTTCGCAAGATTCATCTGCATGCCACAATAATTTTAATAAAGCAAAGTTAAGACGAGAGGCTTGTGCCAATTCATCTTCAGACACTGCTGACACTCACGGTTGGAGCAGTTTTTACTGTCATCTTACTGTTGAGCCATAAATTACGTTTGTTTTCAAACTCTTGAGCCATAAATTACGTTTGTTTTCAAACTCTTAAAATGAAGCCGTTTCTTCTCTCGTCATATCTCCGCGACGAAGGTACAAAGAGCTATCGCAGTCAAAGTTCATGAAATTCTGCTGATTCACCCAGTAAAGGAATTGTGCTTCTATCCCACCTAGTTTTTGAGTTACACGACGTTTTGTAACTCCAGAAAACGGCGCTTTACGCCTCTCACTGCGATCTAATTCTGACTGCTCATCTCCCTGTTTTCCAGGCACTGGCTCTCTTTGCCGGTGGCGCATTTGGTAATGACACGGGTCTGCAGCTCAAAGGTCGTGGGTTCAATCCCACCTTGGTCCACATGGTTTTTTTTTCACTACAAATTTATACACTATCACAGACCTGTAATTTATATTGCTAATTTTTTTCACTACAAATGAGTAGTGCAAAAACATACTATGTCTGCAACATCACAGTCTATCTGTTATGTTATAGTATTACTACTAAATCACAGTATTTCTGCCAATTCAAGGAGGCTGACTGTTACTAAGTGCATCAGTGTACATAGGTCATCTGTTGTGTTGGAGTGCCCTCTTGTGGCGCCTTTTGGGTAGTGCCTTAGTAAACGTGAACACTGCAAAGAAGTGGTATCAGACTGGTTTGTAGTGGAGGAATTTGTTGCCAGTTTCTTTCATCTTTAATCCGTATTCATGTTGTAATGTAGTAGTACCACAATATGGCAGAAACACTATGTTTTGGCACAAATACTTTGATTTGGTATACTTTAGCTTCTTCACCCCTTTTCAGCAAAATTTTCATTTTTTCACCCCTTTCAGCACAAATTCCAGCTTTTTTGGCTGTTTTCAGAAAAAAAACTCTTTTCAGCAGAAACTCTGCTGATTCATCTCTTTTCAGCGCAAGTTTCTGCTTCTTTGCCTCTTTTCTGCAGAAATTCTGCTGATCCACCTCTTTTCTGCAAAACTTTCAGCCTTTTCACCTGTTATCAGCACAATTCTCAGCAGCTTCTGCTCATTTCAGCAGAATTGTCCGTCTCTCCACAACAACTTTTGCAACTTTTCATCTTTTTCAGCTTTTCAGCAGACAGCTTCAGCGTCAAGGCATCCACACAGCATTTTCGCAGGAAATGCAAATTTTTCTAGTTTTTCTAGTTATTCTTCAAGTTGCTTCCGTACGTTTTTTGCCGTTTAACTACTGCCTCAGTTTTCAGCCGATTTTCTCCGTTCAAACTCTATACTGTTCTGCTCTTTCTGCTAATGTTTGCTATGACTTTTGGTGTTTATTACTATTATACTTTTTAAAATATTACACTTTTTTCCTTTAATTTGTCCCATTGAAATGAATGGAAATCTTCAGAAATTCTGCTAAAACTTGCTTGTTTTTGAAACTTAACTACTTTGTCATACTTTCACCTAGAAACTCCATTCAAACTTTAAAATGTTCTCAGACTATTGGGCTATTGCTGTGTGATTCAGCTTTTTCAGATCTTCTACCGTTTTAATTTTATACCTCTTTAAGTTTTCAGTTGCAAAATTGGGATTTTTCAGAAAATACATGCGTTGCTATGGTTGCTATGCAATTAACTCAGAGTGTGCACTCGTCCTTTCTGAATTTTCTCTTCATGTCTGAACGACTTCTTGCTACTCGCTCAATTTCCACTCGACCCCCACAAATTATACATCAAAACGTAGGTATTTTTGCTGGCTTTCAGAAAATGTCACCATCATTGTTGTGGGACTTATAGATTTTTTGCAAATCTCCTCAGAGTAACATAAAGTCTCAAAACTCTCCATAGAAACTCAATGGAGAGTTTCTTCAAAATCAGCGCTGGAATTCTCTAATGAGAGGCATTTTCAAATCGTCATATCTCCTTAACGAAACAAAGTTGAGACATGAGGCTTGTGCCCATATATCTTCAGACATCCCTGATGCTCACAATTCAAGAATTTTTTTCCCACCTATTACCGTTTTGAGATGAGTTACACTTGTTTGAGGGTAGGAAATTCGTGCCTTGCTCAGATCTCTTCAGATTTCAAACTCTGGAAATGAGGCACTTTTTTCTCTCGTCATATCTTTTTGATGGATTTCAACAGAGACCTGAAAATTTCCATGACTGTTCACCAAAGCCTGCTGTTTCTTACGGTGAAAGAATGATTTTGATGCTCCATATAGATTTAGAGTTACAAAACGTTGTTTGAGGGCAAGTCAAGGCAGTTTTGCTTTGCCTCTACTCAGTTACAGTGTGTTACAAGTCATATATCTTCAATAATTTATATTTTATCTCTGAATTATGAAGACCTGCAGATTCCCCCATCTCTTCTGAACAAAACGGTGTCAGAATGACCGTTCTAGCTCCTACGGTTAGGAAATTATGGCCATTTGTTCGAGGGGAAACCTTAATGTGAGAAATACACTGAAGAAAACCCATAGCTCTCTCTGTGTCTGTGTGTGTAAGTGCTGATTACAGCAGGTGCAGCCAATTTAGCTGACCTAGATATACCAAGCCCAGACTCTCAACAGCCCCTGTACACTTTGCTCTCTGTGTATGCGTGTGTGAGTATCAATATTTCTCCCATGTTAAAGTATTACTCCTCCATAATAGTATTTGTGCTAAATCAAAGTACTTCTACTACATCTTAGTACTTCTGCTCAATCATAGTATTTCTGCTAAATCATAGTATTTTTGAAAAATCATGGTGTTTGTGCCAAATCATGGTTTTGGGACAAAACCATAATATTTATTTTATGTTATAGTATTACTACTAAGTGGAGGAATGTGTGTTATGTTATAGTATATTTGCTGAATATAGTATATCTGCCAAATCATAGTATTTATCCCAAATCATAGTATTTGTGCAAAATTACAGTATTTCTGCTAAAAAGCAGAAATAGTACCTTTTAGCAGAAATTAGTGTCAAAAGATATTATTTATGTTAAAACATAGTATTTCTGCTAAATCATAGTATTTCTGCCAAATCATAGTATTTGTACTTATTCATAGTACTTGTGCCAAATCATAGTATTTGTACCCAATCATAGTATTTCTGCAATATGATCGTATTTGTGCCAAATCATGGTATCTTTTTGCCAAATCATGGTATTTGTGCCAAATCATGTTATTTGTGCCCAGTTAAAATTTCTGTTATATTATAGTGTTACTACTAAGTCGTAGAATTTCTGTTATGTTATAGTATATCTGCTGATTATAGTATATGTGCCAAATAATAGTATTTATAGCAAATCATAGTATTACTGCCCAAACATAGTATTTCTGCCAAATTGTAGTATTTGTGCAAAAACATAGAATTTCGGCAAAATCATAGTATATCTGTTATGTTATAGTATTACTACTAAGGCATAGTATTCCTACCAAATCATAGTATTCCAAATCATAGTATTACTGCAATTCCATAGTATTTGAGCGAAATCGTAGTATTTGTGCAAAAACATACTATGTCTGCAAAATCACATTATATCTGCTATGTTATAGTATTACTACTAAGGCATAGTATTTCTACCAAATCATAGTATTCCTTCAAAATCATAGTATCACTGCAATTTCATAGTATTTCAGCGAAATTGTAGTATTTGTACTAAATCATGGTACTTGTGCCAAATCATAGTATTTTTTGCAAATCATATTATTTGAACCAAAACATTGTATTTGTACGAAGTCATAGTATTTCTTCTAAATCATAGTATTTCACCCAAATCTCAGTAGTTGTGCTAAAACCCAGTATTATTGCCAAATCGTAGTATTTGTACTGAAACATAGTATTTGTGCCAATAAGAGTATTTGTACTAAATCATAGTACTTGTGCCAAATTATAGTATTTGTGCTAAAAGATAGTATTTCTGCCACATTATAGTATTTGTGTAAAACCAGAATGTCTGCAAAATCATCATATATCTGTTATGTTAAAGTATTACTACTAAGGCATAGTATTTCTGCAAAATCATAGTATTTTTGGAGAAACATAGTATTTCTGGTAAATCATAGCATTTCTACCAAATAATAGTATTTCTGCCAAATCATAGTATTTGTTTCAAATCATAGCATTCCAACCAAATCATAGTATTTGTGCCAAAACATTGTATTTGCACAAAGTCATAATATTTCTTCTAAATCATAGTATTTCAATCAAATCTCAGTAGTTGTGCTAAAACGCAGTATTATTGCCAAATCATAGTATTTGTACCCAACCATATCAGTTCAACTTATTTAACTCTTCTCAAGACCCCAACACCTCTTCTTCATCCCGTTTCAGCAGAATTGTGAGTTTTTTCATCACTTTTCAGCACAAATACCAGCTTTTTCGGTTGTTTTTAGCAGAAATCTCTTTTTTAGCGGAAATTCTACTGATTCACCTGTTTTCAGTGCAACGTTCTACAACTTTCCCTCTTTTCAGTAGAAATTCTGCTGATTCACCTATTTTAAGCACAATTTTCAGCCTTTCATCTGTTATCAGTACAAATCTCAGTATCTTCTGCTCATTTCAGAAGAAACTTTTTCACCTCTTCAGTACAAATTTGAACCTTCTTACCCCTTTTAAGCAGAATCTTTGCCTTTTCAACTCTTTTCAGCAAAAGATTCTGCTTCTTCACCTGTTTTCAGCAGAATTTTTCAGTTTCTTTACTGCCATACAATTTTTGCAGCTTTTCATCTTTTTCAGTCATTTTCAGCAGACAGCTTCAGCGTTATGGCATCCACACAGCATTTTCGCAGGAAATGCAAATTTTTCTAGTTATTCTTCAAGTTGCTTCCGTACGTTTTTTGCCGTTTAACTACTGCCTCAGTTTTCAGCCGATTTTCTCCGTTCAAACTCTATACTGTTCTGCTCTTTCTGCTAATGTTTGCTATGACTTTTGGTGTTTATTACTGTTATACTTTTTAAAATATTACACTTTTTTCCTTTAATTTGTCCCATTGAAATGAATGGAAATCTTCAGAAATTCTGCTAAAACTTGCTTGTTTTTGAAACTTAACTACTTTGTCATACTTTCACCTAGAAACTCCATTCAAACTTTAAAATGTTCTCAGACTATTGGGCTATTGCTGTGTGATTCAGCTTTTTCAGATCTTCTACCGTTTTAATTTTATACCTCTTTAAGTTTTCAGTTGCAAAATTGGGATTTTTCAGAAAATACATGCGTTGCTATGGTTGCTATGCAATTAACTCAGAGTGTGCACTCGTCCTTTCTGAATTTTCTCTTCATGTCTGAACGACTTCTTGCTACTCGCTCAATTTCCACTCGACCCCCACAAATTATACATCAAAACGTAGGTATTTTTGCTGGCTTTCAGAAAATGTCACCATCATTGTTGTGGGACTTATAGATTTTTTGCAAATCTCCTCAGAGTAACATAAAGTCTCAAAACTCTCCATAGAAACTCAATGGAGAGTTTCTTCAAAATCAGCGCTGGAATTCTCTAATGAGAGGCATTTTCAAATCGTCATATCTCCTTAACGAAACAAAGTTGAGACATGAGGCTTGTGCCCATATATCTTCAGACATCCCTGATGCTCACAATTCAAGAATTTTTTTCCCACCTATTACCGTTTTGAGATGAGTTACACTTGTTTGAGGGTAGGAAATTCGTGCCTTGCTCAGATCTCTTCAGATTTCAAACTCTGGAAATGAGGCACTTTTTTCTCTCGTCATATCTTTTTGATGGATTTCAACAGAGACCTGAAAATTTCCATGACTGTTCACCAAAGCCTGCTGTTTCTTACGGTGAAAGAATGATTTTGATGCTCCATATAGATTTAGAGTTACAAAACGTTGTTTGAGGGCAAGTCAAGGCAGTTTTGCTTTGCCTCTACTCAGTTACAGTGTGTTACAAGTCATATATCTTCAATAATTTATATTTTATCTCTGAATTATGAAGACCTGCAGATTCCCCCATCTCTTCTGAACAAAACGGTGTCAGAATGACCGTTCTAGCTCCTACGGTTAGGAAATTATGGCCATTTGTTCGAGGGGAAACCTTAATGTGAGAAATACACTGAAGAAAACCCATAGCTCTCTCTGTGTCTGTGTGTGTAAGTGCTGATTACAGCAGGTGCAGCCAATTTAGCTGACCTAGATATACCAAGCCCAGACTCTCAACAGCCCCTGTACACTTTGCTCTCTGTGTATGCGTGTGTGAGTATCAATATTTCTCCCATGTTAAAGTATTACTCCTCCATAATAGTATTTGTGCTAAATCAAAGTACTTCTACTACATCTTAGTACTTCTGCTCAATCATAGTATTTCTGCTAAATCATAGTATTTTTGAAAAATCATGGTGTTTGTGCCAAATCATGGTTTTGGGGCAAAACCATAATATTTATTTTATGTTATAGTATTACTACTAAGTGGAGGAATGTGTGTTATGTTATAGTATATTTGCTGAATATAGTATATCTGCCAAATCATAGTATTTATCCCAAATCATAGTATTTGTGCAAAATTACAGTATTTCTGCTAAAAAGCAGAAATAGTACCTTTTAGCAGAAATTAGTGTCAAAAGATATTATTTATGTTAAAACATAGTATTTCTGCTAAATCATAGTATTTCTGCCAAATCATAGTATTTGTACTTATTCATAGTACTTGTGCCAAATCATAGTATTTGTACCCAATCATAGTATTTCTGCAATATGATCGTATTTGTGCCAAATCATGGTATCTTTTTGCCAAATCATGGTATTTGTGCCAAATCATGTTATTTGTGCCCAGTTAAAATTTCTGTTATATTATAGTGTTACTACTAAGTCGTAGAATTTCTGTTATGTTATAGTATATCTGCTGATTATAGTATATGTGCCAAATAATAGTATTTATAGCAAATCATAGTATTACTGCCCAAACATACTACAATTTGGCAGAAATACTATTTGTGCAAAAACATAGAATTTCGGCAAAATCATAGTATATCTGTTATGTTATAGTATTACTACTAAGGCATAGTATTCCTACCAAATCATAGTATTCCAAATAAATAGTATTACTGCAATTCCATAGTATTTGAGCGAAATCGTAGTATTTGTGCAAAAACATACTATGTCTGCAAAATCACATTATATCTGCTATGTTATAGTATTACTACTAAGGCATAGTATTTCTACCAAATCATAGTATTCCTTCAAAATCATAGTATCACTGCAATTTCATAGTATTTGAGCGAAACTGTAGTATTTGTACTAAATCATGGTACTTGTGCCAAATCATAGTATTTTTTGCAAATCATATTATTTGAACCAAAACATTGTATTTGTACGAAGTCATAGTATTTCTTCTAAATCATAGTATTTCACCCAAATCTCAGTAGTTGTGCTAAAACCCAGTATTATTGCCAAATCGTAGTATTTGTACTGAAACATAGTATTTGTGCCAATAAGAGTATTTGTACTAAATCATAGTACTTGTGCCAAATTATAGTATTTGTGCTAAAAGATAGTATTTCTGCCACATTATAGTATTTGTGTAAAACCAGAATGTCTGCAAAATCATCATATATCTGTTATGTTAAAGTATTACTACTAAGGCATAGTATTTCTGCAAAATCATAGTATTTTTGGAGAAACATAGTATTTCTGGTAAATCATAGCATTTCTACCAAATAATAGTATTTCTGCCAAATCATAGTATTTGTTTCAAATCATAGCATTCCAACCAAATCATAGTATTTGTGCCAAAACATTGTATTTGCACAAAGTCATAATATTTCTTCTAAATCATAGTATTTCAATCAAATCTCAGTAGTTGTGCTAAAACGCAGTATTATTGCCAAATCATAGTATTTGTACCCAACCATATCAGTTCAACTTATTTAACTCTTCTCAAGACCCCAACACCTCTTCTTCATCCCGTTTCAGCAGAATTGTGAGTTTTTTCATCCCTTTTCAGCACAAATACCAGCTTTTTCGGTTGTTTTTAGCAGAAATCTCTTTTTTAGCGGAAATTCTACTGATTCACCTGTTTTCAGTGCAACGTTCTACAACTTTCCCTCTTTTCAGTAGAAATTCTGCTGATTCACCTATTTTAAGCACAATTTTCAGCCTTTCATCTGTTATCAGTACAAATCTCAGTATCTTCTGCTCATTTCAGAAGAAACTTTTTCACCTCTTCAGTACAAATTTGAACCTTCTTACCCCTTTTAAGCAGAATCTTTGCATTTTCAACTCTTTTCAGCAAAAGATTCTGCTTCTTCACCTGTTTTCAGCAGAATTTTCAGTTTCTTTACTGCCATACAATTTTTTGCAGCTTTTCATCTTTTTCAGTCATTTTCAGCAGACAGCTTCAGCGTTATGGCATCCACACAGCATTTTCGCAGGAAATGCAAATTGTGTGGATGCCCTCAAAGGGCTTCCACACTATTGAGTTCCTGTTTCTCTTTATTCTTTATCTTTATACTTTATTCTTCTAGTTGCTCCGTATTTCGCCGTTTAACTACTGCTTCAGTTTTCAGCCGATTTTCACCGTTCAAACTCTAAACTGTTCTGCTCTTTCTGCTAACGACTGCTATGACTTTTGGTGTTTATTACTGTTATACTTTGTAAAATATTAAGCTTTTTTCCTTTAATTTGTCCCATTGAAATGAATGGAAAACTTCCACAATTCTGCTAAAACTTGCTTGTCTTTGAAACTTAACTACTTTGTCATACTTTCACCTAGAAACTCCATTCAAACTTTAAAATGTTCTCAGATTATTGGGCTATTCCTGTCTGATTCAGCTTTTTCAGATCTTCTACCATTTTAATCTTATCTCTCTTTAAGTTTTCAGTTGCAAAATTGTGATTTTTCAGAAAATACATGCGTTGCTATGGTTGCTATGCAATTAAGTCAGAGTGAGTGCTGGTCCGTTCTGAATTTTCTCTTCATGTCTAAACAACTTCTTGCTACTCGCTCAATTTCCACTCAACCCCCACAAATTATACATCAAAACGTAGGTATTTTTCCTGGCTTTCAGACAATGTCTGAATGTTTTATTGTGAGATTTACCGTTTTTTCGCAATTTGCCTCGGAGTGACACAAGGTCTCAATACTCCCCATTCAAAGTCTATGGGGAGGTTTTGAAATTCAGAGCTGAAATTCTGAAACGGGAGGCATTTTCAAATCGCCAAATCTCTTTAACAAAGCAAAGTTAGGACATGAGGCTTGTGCCAATATATCTTCAGACACTGCTGACACTCACAGTGGAAGCAGTTTTTACAATTATCTTACCGTTGAGCAATGAATTACGTTTGTTTGAGCGGTGGAACTCTGTCCTTCTCTCAGTCTTCAAACTCTGGAAATGAAGCCGTTTCTTCTCTCGTCATATCTCCGCGACGGAGGTAGAACGAGCTATGAAAATCGCAGTCAAAATACACCAAAGTCCGCTGATTCACCCAGTACAAGAATTATGCTGCTAGCCCTCCTAGTTTTTGAGTTACACGACGTTTTGTAACTCCAAAAAACGGCGTTTTTCGCCTCTCACCGCGATCTATTTTCTGACTGCCCAAGTATCTGTCTTTCAGACCGCCGCCCCTTTCCAGGTGGCGCAATCAGTAATGACACGGCTCTGCAGCTCAAAGGTCGTGGTTCAATCCCACCTTGGCCACGTTTTTTTTTTTCACTACAAATTATACACTATCACAGACCTGTAATTTATATTGCTAATTTATTACAATTCTGCAAAGTTTTATGATTTTAGCAGCTTTTCTAATATGGACCCCAGATTC